>NW_026718592.1:0-12836 GCF_029784015.1 Lycium ferocissimum | reverse complement strand
GAATTTAAGAGGGGTCAAAACCCTATAATAGTTTTAAGAGCATTCCTATACATCCAAGGGAGGGGATCTAAAAAAGAGGGTCCTAAAAGACAAAAGAAATCATCTTCAATTGGGAACAAAGGCAAAGAAAAGGGGAAAAACTTCCATTTGGGATAAGCCAAAGAGCAACACTAAAACACCTCCCCAAAATTTGACTCAAAAAAGGTCGACAAGGCTAAGGAGGTAACAATTTAACACCAACTATGACCTTCACCATCCAAGCTATGCCGGGAGAGGGCACTTTGGGGGAAATTTGTCCCACCGGAGGACTATCACCGGGAGGGAGGGGATAAAACCCAAAGATGAACAGGGGGGGGGAGGCAGAAGAAGGGGGGAGAAAGAAGGAGGGAGGGTGATTGATGAAGAGGTTGAGAAAAGGGTTTGGGAAGAAGCCTTAATCATGCTTTTGGGCTGAAGACCCTGGGGGCTCATGGGAAGAGAGTGACCAAGGGAAGTTTCATGCTAGGTGTAAGATTTTGGACAAGATTTTTCCCGACGTTGAGGGGGGTGTAATTTACGTATGATAATTTTCCGATAGGTACTCCGGATAGCGTCGATATAAGTTTTCGCTAGTGTATTCGGAAGAGTGTCGTCAGTATTCTAATAGAGTATGCTCTATAAGACTTAATGTTCTTCATGTACGATCTCTGACGGCGAAATGTCCGAAGAGGTTTCTGTATTCCAAACGCTCATAACTTTCCGATACTAACTCGGAAGAACCCGAAACTCATTTTTTTTTAGCCTTCGAATGTCGGTAACTGTACGTATCTATCGAGTCTGAATTTGTGTGCATATGGTTTCTCACGACTCTTTTCGTGCTCCTCGATCTAATGTATCTTCACCGAGTCCCCGGCCAGGGCATGTTATGTTCTCGTGCGTACTCACGGGGTAGATGTATTCACCGAGTCCCGGCCGTGACATGATCTCGTGCGCACCGCATTATTCACCGAGTCCCTCGTACTTGCGGGCCGGGACACGTCATCCGTATATATTTAGGATATGATGGTACGGGGATGGCGGCCGGATGGCACATGATGATTATTCACCGAGACCAAGAAGAGAGGGCGGACACGTTATGTATACTTGGTACATGATTCCGACATGCATAGTTCCATATTACCGAGTCCCTTAACAAAGGGCGGACACGTTATTTGCATATATGACATATGATTTCCGTTATACATGATCATTATTCACCGAGTCCCTTATCGAGGGCTTCAGACCCGTTATACGCATATGTGATCTATAATTTTTATATGCATTGATGAGTCTCATCCACCGAGTCCCTCACGGAGGGCCGGATACGTTAGACGCATATGTGACATATGACATCATCTCGAGCATTCGTATTCGTCCGATATATGTCGCATCCGAGATTATGTACGTTCGTATTTCGTACCCCGCTACATGATATCATTTGGGCATTCGTACATTTCTCCCGATTTCGTCCGATATCCGACTCCATCCGAGTATTCTCCGTACGTTCGGTATTTCGTTCGATACATGACTCCGTTCGAACATTCTCGTACGCTCCGTACTCCGACCGACGCGTGACATCACCGCGCGCTTCCGTATTTTCCTCGCACCTCTCGGACATGCGACATTGGTAATTGTAAAAATAAGCATTTTAGTACTCTGGTTGATTCACTTACCTTCTATACTCCTTCGATATATGAGACAGTATGTCTCGATTATGGTTCGAGAACCATAGTCAGTTGCCGGTATTTTGACCAATGTACTTATTTTTTTAGTCCCGTTTTGTTTCGCTTATGGTTCGTTTCCGTACGCATGCCTTACACCGCCGCACATTTTTTGACCGACCCCCGTTTCGTGGGCCGCGTCTCATGCCAGCCAGTACTCCCGTACGAGCCGTTATTATATAGCGTGTTCCGGCCAGAGACAAGAAGTTCCATTTCCTTCCGAGGGTCGCCAAGTCGTAGTTTGTTTGTTATGATTTCTGGATGATGACAGAGACTTTGCGTACGCGTCGTGGGTATTGTTGTCGGTCCGTAAGTGGCTTCGTCGCAGATATGTCGGTCCGTGTTATGTATTGAATTTTGTATGATTATAAATTTGTTCGATTTGAGGGCTACGAGAAAGAAAATTTCGAAAAAATTCGTTTATGTATTTTATCTCATTTGTTCAAAAATTTTGGCGTGATTCGTACGCAAAGAAGAGTCCGAGGGCTGCGCCCTAAGTGGGTGGTTTGCGCCCATCACACCCTAATAAGATCGTGTGACAATGAGTTTATGATGGGTTTTCATGAGATGTGTACACCATAACCCGAGCATATCTTTGTTTATGACCCCGGTGTAGTGTCCTCTTGTTATGTCTTGATAAATGAAACCATTGTTTGGAGAAGACTAGTGTGAGGGTCGAATGACCTTACTTACATCTTACACTTAGTCAAAATAAAGGAAACTTGATTGGGGGAGTGAGTTATTTCTTGAATTTTGGGGAATTCACCTTGTTGAAATCCCATGTACGCACTCTCTATGCAATGACATTATCGATTGATGGTCGTACTCACAAAATTTGTTCATCCTTGGTATGATTACGTGGTTATTATTGTGTGTGCTAACCCTCAATCTTGAGGAGTATGTTGTCTTCCATCTTCCTTGGTTTTTTCGTTTGGATTCGGTGACTAATCCTTTTCATGGGGATACGATATGACCCTACTAGGCATACCTCGCTCAAGGCTCACATCAAGACTGCGCACGGACTCCAATCCATTCAAGCCAAGAGATGACCAAAGGGAGCATCGGAGACCCATGGAGAGGCACAAAAGCCCCATAAGAAGGCCATGAAGTATGGAAAGTAATCCTCTGGAGGGAAACGAAACTGGGGTTGGCGAAAAAGGCCAACACTCAAAGTACAGTAGCCTAAAGAGACATAAATGCAAATGTGGCTAGTCGTGCAAAGAAGGGCCATAGATGCAAAAGGTCACAATTGCAAGCTTCTGATTGGATGATGGCTATATGTGCAAACAGAAGCCTTTTTCCGATTTCAAGCCAACATCCAACTAGCCAAACAAGGCCCTTGCTTTATTAATGGCATTCTTGTAATAACTAGCCTAGCTCTTAAGTCTCTTAGTATAAATACTAGACTTAGGTTATTTTCATAGTTAGATTATGTTGAATGAAGAAACTCTTATGAGAGATTGTAGTTGATAGCTTTAGATTACTATAGATTGTTTGGTTGGTTAACCAAATGTTGCTTCCTAGTGTGGAAGTTGAATCTGCTTAATTCGATCAATTCAATGTTGCTCATTTGTGGATTCATTCGAGTCGTTTGTTGATTCGAATTACTTAGGTTCTAGGGTTTGTAAATCCGATCGAAGGGTTAGGGTTTAATATACCCTTTCTTGTCCATAGATTTCTTGCTCTCGGGTCAAGTATCTATCCTCTATTCTCCTTAATCCCCAATTCTTCATCTATCTTTGTTTTCCTTTATTTTGATTTTCTTGTTCTTTGTTATTCTTATTTCCTTAGGTTGAATCGTATCGTACCTGGGCCATCTTACTAATTTTTTGGAAGTCCTTCCAAGAGGGTTTAGGGACTCATGTGAGCCTTAGCATGGCATTTTTATCCACAGACCGACGGACAAGCCGAACGTACCATTCTACTCTCGATGATATGTTAATGGCATGCATGTTAGATTTTGGAGGGGTAATTTGGGATGATCACTTACCCTCATCGAGTTTGGTTAAGAATAGTAGTTATCATTCTTAGCATCCAAATGGCACCGTACGAGGCTTTATATGGTCAAAAGTGCAGATCCCCAATTTGTGGTTCGAGCCAGAGAGACTAAATGATAAAATGACTTGGTCCAGCCAGTTTTCATGGAGAAAGTTAAGCTCATACAAGATCGGCTATTAGCGGCCCAAAGCTCGTCAAAAGTCCCATGCAGATAATCGTCGAAGGGACTTAGAGTTCCAAGTTAAAGATTGGGTATTCTTGAAAATACGCAACCGAAGTGGCGCGATGAGATTTGGAAAAAAGGGAAGCTTAGTCCCCGACATCGGGCTCCTATGAAATTGTGCGCAAGTAGAAAAGTTGGCTTACGACCAGATCTACCTCCCCGATTTGGAGTCGGGCCACTCCAGCTTTCCATGTCTCCGATGCTTTGTAACGTGTTGGAGATCCCACTAGGATCGTTCCAAAGAAGCGATGTTCTGGCTTACGTAAAAGTCGATTTATGAAGAGATACCCATCGCTATATTAGATAGGCAAGTACGAAGGCTTAGAAACAAAGAAGTGGCCTCGCTTTAAAGTTTTATGGAGAAACAATAATCGAGAAGAAATGACATGGGAAGCGGAAGAAATCATGATGAACCAAAACACCCGCACTTATTTCAAATTTCCCCCGGGAGAGTGCCGCATGAGACATCAAGATCACCAGGTATGTATATTTTCTTTTTTTATGCATTTGGGTCATGTGTGTCAAATTTATTGTCAAGCATATGTGGCCCGCGAGGTATTGTTATTAAGGGTCACAGACAGATGAAAAGCATATTACAAGGGAAACTCGCGAAATTTTTTATAAAATCCCCGAGGACTTAACATTCGAGGACGAATATTCTAAGCAAGAACGTTACACCTCGAAAAATTTTCCGTTGATACACAAGTGAATAGACTAACGAAGAGCACGATGTATATGGTATTTAATAAGTAAATGACATTTGATGACCTTAAGTAAGATTTCAAAGACATTCGATGTTAGACGAGAAAGTCGTTGTCAAGCGTGCGTATACATGTATTTGTAACGAAAGAATTCAATGGTAACGAGTTAGTCATGATTTAATGATGCTTTGAGAAGAGTTATAATGTCCCTTAGATTGGTAATGCTGATAAACAAGTGTCAAGAAGGTTCCATAAGGATTGGAGATCAAACGAGTCGACGGAACGAGTTCGTGATTATGGGATTATACGCCAAACATATGCCGTATAAAACATACGGACCGTATGTTCAGCTGTACTTCAGCCCACATTGAGGCTCTCTCTAGACCAAATCTACGCAGCATACGATCAATATAAATTATACGACCGTATGTTGGTCCGGAAGTTGGTCCGGCGATTTGTGTTATTAATAGGGACCAAATCTTATTTCATTTCATTTTTACATCACTCCCTTTCCAGAATATTTCTCTACATTTCTCCCATAAGATTTCAAGAGAAATTAGTGTTCAACTTCATCAAACCAAGTGAATCAAGTATAAGAAACCCATTAAAGTTCATCCAAGACAAGAATCCAAGTAAAATAAATGGTTTTGCTCAAGTGAGGTGTTTGCACCCAAGGTCCATTCCTACACCATCTAAGGTAAGTTTTATGATGTTTCATGTTATTTAAGGTATTTGAAAGTTGAAACACTTGGATTGTAGAAGGAAATAGAAAATGGGTCATAAATGTGGAATGGTGTCACTTTGAGTAAATGTTGATCGAGTCATGATTTTTGATACATTATGATTATAATCATGTTATAGATGATGTTGGATATGGTATAGATTTCGTATATGAATGAACGTATTCGTGTGATATGACCATAAATATGGAAGTTTGGGGTGAATGAGGAGTAAGGATAATGTGGTGATTAAAGGCATTTTATGAGGGAAGGTTAAGATGGGAGTGATATAGAAGGAGGAAGTTGTATAAATAAAGGGAGAGGGCCCTAATTTTCTCAAACTTAGTCATGTATGCTGTTATCGATTTCCTAATGATAGTATAACTCAATGAAGGTAAAACGTGAGAAAGGAGAACGTGCAAGTGATATAATATTGAACAAAGGATGTAAGGCAAACCCCCTTATTTCAAAAGGGATGGTTTTTTCCAAAATCTATTCTTCATAAGCCTATGATATTCCCAATGATTCTATTTTTAAAAAGGTTACTAAACTCATGATCCTCGATATGTTATGATTACGAAGTGTCAGCCCGATCCGGGGGCCGCGACAAACCCGACTACCACCCGGCCCCCCTTAACGTACTTACATATCACATTCTAGGTGAGACACATAATTATATCAAAATTTTTCTATATCATTCAAATCTCATCTACAACAACATATATATATCATCAATAGCATCCATGCCCACATACATGTACACGCGCCCTACGCGATCAAATAACATTCCAAAATATGTTTATTGGGCGCTAACATATCTAGCCATATACACACAATGTTCACGAGCCTCCTAAGAAGGGTACATCATATCATAACGTATAATATGGACAAAGCCCCGCCGTGCCCATGAATATATACACAAAAGACCCACACCAAAAGCCGCAACTCCGAACGGCTGGAGCTCGCTATGTAAGCTTCCGAGAAAAATACAGCTACGGATCAAATCGTTCCCCGGCACTGGCGGCATGACGCTAGCCGTCTACAAACAAAAGGACGTCGCACGAAGAATGTACCGAGTATGTAAAGCATGATCAATATCATGTGAGCATAAAGATAACATATGAAATAATATAGCCGGGAGATAATAGTATCGTCATCATAGCACTTACCGATTTCCTCCATAGGACGTTCCATTTCTATTTCATACTCGTGTACATACATTTGGCATTTTGCTCATTTACCTTTCGTATCTATTTTCATGTTCATATTCATATCTCCCTTCATACTCATGCTCATATCATATACATTGCATATTCATAGCCCTTACTTGGCACTTACATAGTCTCAACATATTCGTACTCTAATTGTTATCTTACACATAGCATAGTCGTACTCATATAGATGTCATACATATAGCTTATTATATTGCGTACCCGACCAATAAGTTCAGTGTTTCTCGTACCTGGCCCTACCAAGGCTCAAGTTATCCGTACCCAATCGCAAGCGCGCGCGCACGTCATTATATATGATATACGTATTCATTATATTCTACCCGGCCATATAAGTCGGGGTTCATAATAGCCTCTCGCGGGCACACATACATATATACATACATACTTATCATATTCTATCCGGCCACATAAGCTTCTAGCCCGCAATAGCCTCTCATAGGCACACATACATGCTAACTCATATCTATCTCTTAGCCTTGTTATTATCGTCATTCATTACATTCTATCCTTAGAGCATTAATCGCCGTATAAGGAACTTAGTACAACCATACCATTGGACATCATGGCCTTAATAGCTTCGAAGCTAGGATCATCAAAAAGTATCATGGACTCATAAGAAGATGAACAATTGGTCCAAGAACCATGCCTTATAAAAGAAGTGGTTAGCCTTACATACCTTGTCGTGCAACTATTATATCGCTTGAGTTCTTCTTCAAAGCTCACGTTCTACCTTCATTGAAGTGCATACTCATATTAGATGGTGGATAGCATTGGCATACAACTAATTCTAGAGAAAATCGTGACAAAGACTTTTATTTATATGACTTTCCCCGTATTACATGTCAACTCCCAAGCATCAATAAGAATGCTCATAATATCATCACAATAGCCTTTAGTCAACTAGATTACTCTTACTTCACAATTCTCTTCACTTCATCTATATCCATAGTCATAATTCGACAACACGTTCATTCACATACAATGTCGATTTCATACTTTCAATATCATTTATAACATGATCATATTCATAAGGCATCAAGAATCATAACTCATTCCAACGTTTACTCAAAAGTGCTACTATTCACACATTCATGACCCACTTCTTGTATTCTTTCAGAATGTAGCAGTTTCATCTATAAACACTTTATCATACATGAAGCATCATAAAACTCACCTTGATGGTGTAGATTTGAACCTTGGTTGCATAAACCTCTACTTGAGCCAAACCCTAGATTTTTCCTTCACTTGGATTTCTTGCTTTTTGATGAACTTTAATGGTTTCTCTTACTTTGATTCACTTGGTTTGATGATAACCACCTTTTATTTCCTTTTAATCCTTGTTCATGAAATATTTATGAAGCCCTAGAAGTCTTAGAGAGAAGTAGAGAGATGTTGGAAATGAAAATATGAAGTTGGGAACACATTTAAACACTTAAAACATTTCAACCCGTAAGGTGTTCCACGGACTGTTCCACGGTCCGTGGAACCAAGTGCTGTCCGTGGAGCTGGTCGTGGTTCATGACCAGCCAGCTGCTCTCTCGCTGCGTTCCACGGACCCATCCACGGTCCGTGGAATGCAATGCTGGCCGTGGATCTGGCGGGAACCTTACAGTTCCACCAAGTTTGATCCCCGTCGTCTCGTTTGATCTCCAATCCTTATGGAACCTTCTTAGCACTTGTTTATCACTTCATTAGCAATCTAAGGGGCATTATAACTCTTCCCCAACACATCATTAAGTTTTCACCAACTCACTACTCATAAATCCTTTCCGAAACTTATCGCTTACATAGCCTTCTCTTGGCAACTTTCTTATCTAACATCGAATATCTTTCGAATCTCATTTAGAATCATCAATTTCTATGTCTTACTTATTGAAACATTGTATACCTCATATCTCTCATTATCCTAATCACTGTACACCAACAAAAAAATTTTCGAGGTGTAACATGCTCGACCTTAACCTGTTGACAATTCGGGCACTGAGCAACAAACTCCGCTATGTCCCTTTTCATGCCATCCCACCAATATAAACATCTGAGGTCATGATACATCTTCGTTGACCCTGGATGAACAGAATAACGGGCATAGTGTGCCTCTCCCATAACCTGCCGTCGTAGCCCTGCAACCTCAGGTACACACAATCTGCCCCCATACCGTAGCACTCCGTCAGGTGTAACCTCGAATGGGGTCTTCTCCTTTTGAAGAGTTGTATCTCTATACTACGCTAGAACAGCAGTCCTCGCATCGGTGTTCCCTTTACCTCTTCTATAAATGCAGGACTCACAACTTCGAACAAACTTCACTATCTCCTGCACTAGGGCCAACCTGACTCAAGGTTAGCGAGCTCTGCAAATCTCACGAACTATCTCCCTTCCTTCGGTCGTACGTTTGTCAAGCTACCCATGTATTTACCGCTGCGCAGCATTCACAACATTTGCTTTCTCCCCGTGGTGGTATGTATCAACATCATAATCTTTTAGTAACTCTAACCACCGTCTCTCGCCGAGCCCTAATTCCTTCGTTTAAAGATATATTAGAGACTCTTATGATCCGTATAATGACAACATTTAACACCATATAAATAATGCCTCCATATCTTCAAGGCATGAATCACTCGCGCTAACTCCATATCAGCGAGTAGGATAATTCTTTTCGTGCTTTCTTCGAGCTGTCGGGAGGCATAGGCTATAACCCTGCCATGCTGCATCAATACACAACCTAGTCCAACACCCTAAGCATCACAATAAATAACATACCTATCTGTCCCCGAGGAGTTAGAACCGGAGCCGTAGTCAACTCGTCTTTTCAAAGAATCGGAAGCTTTGCTCACAAGTATAAGTCCACCGGAACTTAGCCGCCTTCCGAGTTAGCCTTGTTGGCGCCTGGAACCGAGGCAAACTTTTCTACGAATCTCCCCGTAATATCCCCCGCTAGCCCCGTAAAACCGCGTACCCCGCAGGGTGTCGTAGGTCAAAGCAAGTCATTACCGCCTCAATCTTCGCGTATCTACTCGAATACCGTCATCTCCACAATATGCCCCAAGAATACAATCAAGTCAACTAGAATTCGCATTTAGAAAATTTGGCATACAACTTCTCGGTGCTAGAGTACCTTAAGTACCGTCCAAAATTATCCCGTACGCTCTTTCCGTCGAACGTGAATAACCGAATATCATCAATAAATACAATAACGAACATATCTAGGAACGGCTCAATACTACTATCAAATTCATAAATACCAGAGCATTTGGTCGCCCCAAAAGACATCAAATTCATAATACCCAGACGGTCCCGAATGCCGTCTTCGGAATATCCGCCTCTCTTTACCCGTACCACGATAACTCCGACCGCAAGACTATCTTCGAAAAAACACTTAAGACCCCAAGAATCGGGTCAAATAGATCGTCAATCCCGGGGAGGGGATACCTATTCTTTATTGTTACTTATTCACCGCCTATAATCAATACACATCCGCAACCCATCTTTCTTCCTCACAAATACAGACTTGCTCAAGGTGATGTGTTAGCCCGAATAAGCCTTTTTCTAACAAGTCTCTCACCCGCTCCTTTAATTTCTTCACTTTCCGCAAAAGCATTCTATAAGGAGGAATAGATATGGGCCGAGTATCTCGTGCAATACATCTATAGTAAACTCTATTTCCCATTCGGTGAGGAAGACCCGGAAGTTCATCTCTGGGAATACATCTGAATTCATTAACGATAGGATCATCAAGAGCCGCATTCCGTTTTCCATATCATGACACAAAATCTGGGATGATAAATATAACCTTTTCTAACCATCTTCCTTTGCCTTGAGGTATGAATAAACTTACCCTCTGCCGATGTTGTACCTCTCTCCACTCTATAATCGGCTCCCCGGAAAATGAAATCGAACTATCTTTCTCTACAATCAATGTTAGCATAACACGAAGCCAACCAATCCATACCCATAATAACATCAAACCACCATGTCTAACCTATCTGGATCTCGCTACGGTACGATGACTATATAAAATCACCGAACAATTTTTATATACTTGCTTAGGCTATGATGTATCTCCCACCTAAAGCTACCTCAAACGGTTCTATCAACTCAGTTCTATTCCGATTCTACTAGCAACAAAGTGAGATATCTAAGTGATAAGGTGGAACTCCGGATCTATCAATGCATATACGTCCCTAGAGAAAATCGATAATATACCCGTAATCACATTCCAGCGATGCCTCCCGATCCTACCTACTAGCCAAAGCATATGCGCGGTTCGGACCGCTGGGAATCGGAAGCTCCGCCACGACCTCTACCATAGCCTACCGATGTCCGAATACTCTACCTCCTACAGGGCGCATAGCTACGTGACATTTAAACCAACAACCGATCCAGTAGGCTGAGCCGTACCACCTCCACAAGAACACTCTCTCATCATGTGGCTCGGATGTACCGCAAGAAAAACAAGCACCCGTAGTAAGACGCATTCCCAAAACCCGGCCTACCACACCGAGAACACCGAGGCAAAAGGTGGCCTCGATTGGCTCGAACCCCCGTTCATCCGTGAACCCGGGCCTCGGGAGCTCGACCATCTCCCGAATACCCCGCGCGGTCAAATCTCCTACTCCGTGAACGCGGGTGCCGCACTCCATGCCGGCCGGGAAGCACATCATCTAACATGCTGCTGAGGCTGCTCGCCTCGAAACTCACCAGGATAACCAACCGATCTAGCCCTCTTTGTCACGACCCAACCCCGTAGGCTGTGACTAGCGCCCGACCTGGGCACCCGTACGTACCAAAATCCCAAAAAATAGTAACTCGTATATTTAAAAAATTAAGTAGTTTCCTCTCGTTTTTCTTACTAACCAAAATTAACCGCACGCGTAAAAATACCAACAACACACAGTGTGGCCAACATATCCATATACAGATATATAGGCGGAAGCGCAAGGCCGGCCACGGGTGCGAGCCGCTGCACATATCACACACACACACGTACATAGCCATAACCCACGTACATATCCACGTGCCTCAATGTGTATCAACGAAATCATACGACGGATGGCCCCGTCGTACCCCCGAATGATAATACATACGCACGACGAAAATATATACCAAAATATATATAAGCTCCCAAGGAGCACTCCGGTAGCGTAATAGATGGCCTAGGCAGCGGATCCTCGAACCGAGCGCGCACCGCGTACGAAACGCAGCCCCGAAGAAATGGGTCACATTTAACGGGGCCGAGTATGTAAGCACGTAAGAGATTAAACATAATAACAAATCACGTAAAATAAAATATAATTTACAACATATCAAAATATTTGTCAAAAATTAAATTTATGCAAAGGCTCTAGAACGATGGTCGTCAGTCCGTCGATGGCGCCATACCACAGCATTACACCAGAAAGTTTCATATCTCCGTAACCCGACATATCCCCGTAACACATCTTAGCCAACCATAACACCATACACAGCATAACACCATAAATAAACGGGACCCGGCTCTCTAGCGAGGAGCTCGGCGAACCGTAACACAAAGATCACACCGGAATGTATCACAACGCGCACGAAATGTAAATCCTGGCCTCGTGATCCCATGAACGAGGCAATAACCATAAGCACGAAATGCAGTCACAGTAACTACATGCATCAAAATCATAATCAACGTTCATCAAGTAAATAAGAAATCCATATGTGGAAGTCATGTCAAGATAATATTAACTTTTCCGAAAATCCATAAAGGTAGCATAAAAGGCCGCGGCCCCACCGACGGGGGCCCCCCCAACCGAGCCCGACTACGGGGTTGGGGGGAAATTAGCCATGCTTACATATTATGTTTAGGGGGGTTCGAGCTGTATGCAAAAGTTACGACGTTTAAATTCGGACCTTTGAGTCAAAATTTTCATAAGTCTTTTGAAAACTCATTTATTTGAAAGCTTAAGAACCTTACATTAACACATTAAAAATAAATCTTTAATAAACAAGTAATATCTAAGTTGGATTTAAGAACAATAACCCCAGACGCGGCTAGCCTAATAGCACTAGGACATGCCAAAGGAAAGAAAAGGGCGCCTTTCATACCTCTTCCGATCTCAAGACAAATCGAGCCTCAACCCCCAACTCCAAGATCTACATAACGCAAGGCACATTAACATTAGCCATACATATTTAGGATTCAATTCCAAAAACATTGATTCTACAAAAATTTCAAAAAATTTGTAATGCACCAACCCCTT
>NW_026718591.1:0-22379 GCF_029784015.1 Lycium ferocissimum | reverse complement strand
TCCATGGAAGAAGATTATGAGATTTGGCCAAAAAGGAAAACTTAGTCCTCGATTTATTGGGCCATATGAAGTACTAGAGCGGGTTGGACCAGTTGAATATAAATTAGCTCTTCCACCGGAGTTGGATAGGATCCATAATGTCTTCCATGCTTCTATGCTTAGAAGATATCGCTCAGATCCATCTCATGTTCTTCCTGTTGAATCCATAGATGTCAGCCCTGACTTAACATACGAAGAAGAACCCATCCAAATGTTATATCCCGTACTTCATACATTCGGATAATTCGAGAAAGTCGTGGCAAGATAAGGACAAGGTCATTTTCAAGAATTATTTTAATGTACGAGCTGTCGTGAATATTATTTATGACTATTATTAGTATGAAAATATTGTGAGAGGCTAAGGGTAAAAAGAGAAATTCGCAAAATGGTTTATGGAAATAATGTGGAAGGCTAGGGGGTAAAATGGTAATATTGAGGAAAGTCGAGGGGCAAAACGGGAATTTTACCAAAGGAGTTCATGAAGGTTCCAAAAGGGCCATATTGTCCATGTGAAGAAAAATAAGGGGAAAGGATGACAAAATAAGTCATCTTTTATTTGGGAAAAATTCAAGAAAAAGAAAAAGAAAAATCTAGAAAAGTGTAGAGAGGGGCATGTGCCCCTCACATGCTTGTGAAGAATATATATATATATATATATGCTCATTCATCTTCTAACATAAGAAAAACTTGGAAAAAAAAGAAGAAGAGAGCAAGAACAAGCATAGGCCATTCGGCCAAGCTCTTTAATTTTTGCCCCTTGAGATTTTGTTCCAAAAATTATTATCTTGTGGTATTCCAACTAATTCAAGGATGCACTTCAACATGGTATAGTTATTGAAGCAAGACTCTCTCTCTTGGTTGCAAGTTGACAACTTAGCCAAGTGGAAAAAATGAGAAGAAAAGGTAAGAATTCAATCTTCTTTTATGTATTATGGATGCTTGTGAATGTTGTGGTATGTGGAAATGGATGAAATTCATGGAAATATGGATGTTGGCATAGTGGCCGTGTGTGCATGTATGTAGCCGTGCATGTATGTGTGTAGAAGTGGTGATTCAATCATCTTATTTAAGTGTTTTGGTTGTAGTTGTTGTGGACTCTATATTGGCAATGAAAGTTTGATGATTTTGGTTAAGGTTGTGAATGTTGGTGGGTTGGCCGTGTGGTATATATGTTGTGTAGGAAAAATGAATAAATTTCTATGTAGTAATTTGATTGTTGTTGATGTGTATTCTATGACGAAAATGAGAATTTGATGGTTTAAATTGATGTTGGAATTGTTATGGGCTGATTTGGAAGTGAATATAATGTTAGTGTCGTTTCTATTTATGAGTATAATGTTGCTAAGGTGTGTATTGTTGAGGAAGTTTATGAATTTGGAGAATAAAAATGTGTTGGTGATATTGTTTGTTGAAGTTGGAGGATTCGGGTGGTATGGGATCGTTATGAATATCATAAGTATTGTTGGAATAATTGTTGGTATTGTCGTTGTTGATTTGTTGGCCGAGTTCCATTCTCGGATTTTTACGTAGTATTGTTGGCCGAGATAGAATCTCGGGATGGTGCATTTACGGGGGAAATCTTTGTAAATTTCGAATATAAGTGGATTTATTCGAAAGATTAAGACAAGTATTGATTAAGATTGAATCCTTAAAGCTTTATGATTAATATTTGGTAAATGTGACCATTTGTAGATTTTGGAGAAAACGGGATTCGAATTTGGAAAAGCTTAAGAAGCGGAAAAGGTATGTAAGGCTTACCCTTTCTTTCTCTTGGCATGTCCTAGATGTGATAGGCTATGATTTGAGCCTCGGGGATGACTCTACTCTTAGGTCCGAGCTTATATGTATCCCTTTTTCATTCGAGTAGAATTGAACTAAATAACATACGCTTTATTGTAAAGAAATGTTTAAACGTCCGTAACTTTTGAAAATGAAAGTGGAATGCTTTGAAATCTTCGAGGATGATCCAATGGCACATAATGACCACGTTTTTATGTTCGTTACCCGACTTGACCCGAGGTGGGCCCACGGTCCGAGATTTAATTGCATTATTCTATTTGCCTTATTTCCGTAAGATAATTAAGAAACCTTTGACTATTTTTCCGAATTTGATGTAAGTGTACGGTAACTCGAGATATGAGCATTACGGGGTCGACTATTCGATATAAATGCTTCGGTACGGGTGATACGATTTAAATATTTTGATATAAGCATTCGATATGATAACTCCGATACGAGTACTCGGTATGAGCGTCCGATATAAGTATTCTCTATGTGTATTCGGATATAAGTCGTCATCCGAGTATTCTAATATGAGTGTGCTGTGAGTCTGTAGTGTTCTTGGCGTACGATCTCGGTCGCTTTAAAAGTCCGAAGAGGTTTCGATTTCAAACACTCATAACTTCCCGATATTAATTTGGAAGAACCCGAAATTCGTTTCGAGTCTTCGAAAGTCGGAAAGTGTACGTATTCATCGAGTCCGGATTTACGTGCGTATGATTTCTCACGACTCGCTCGTGCAAGGCTCAATGTATACGTTCACCGCGTCCGGGCCAGGATCCGTTATCGTGCGCATGCCTGCCGTATACGTATCTACGTTCACCGCGTCCCGGCCGGGTTCCGTCATCGTGCGGTTCCACCGCATTGCCACCGCGTCCTCGTACAGGCGGGCCGGGCTCGTTTATGCATATGATATTATGATCGATGATATGGGGACGGTGGCCAGGATGGCATATGATGTCCGTTCACCGCGTCCGTGCTAGTCGGCGGTTCGTTACCGCGTCCTGTTTTGGGCGGGATCTCGTTATCGCATATGCTTATGATAATATATGATACGTTATGCATAATACGTAGTCCGAAAAATAGCGCTTGATATTCTAGACAAGGTCTGCATTTGTTTTTGTACTTCTGACTCTGATGACGATTTTGTACGTCAGACTTCTACATCTCTGATTTTGATAAGGCTCTGCCTATTATGCCTTCGTACTTCTGATCTTGGTTACGAATACGTCCGATATATCTACGTAAGTCGGCTCACATTCCGGATACGTACGGGTATACTCGTACGTCGACTCCGACTACGAATACGTCCGACCAGGCTCGTATGCCTAACTCGATTAACGGTACGTTCGATATGGCTCTGCACGTCCGCGTCCGATATAAGACATCATCCGAGCATTCTCGTACGTTCGTATTCCGTCCGATATATGACCCTACGAACGTTCGTATGTTTTGCACTCCGTCTAACGTGTGACATCACCCCGTACGCTACCGTATTTTACGCACCTCTTCGGACATGCGATCCGTAATTGTAAAATAAGCATTTTAGTACTGTCGACTTACGTACCTTCATACTCCTTCGATATATGAGACGGTATGTCGGATTTGTGTCCGAAAAATAAGCGTCGGCATTTTGACTAATGTACTTATCTTTTAGTCTGTTTGTTTCGATTGGAGTTCATTTTTACGTATTGCATGCCTTGCATACTCGATGACATTTTTCGTACCGACCCCCGTTCTTCTGGGGGCGCGTTTCATGCCACGCAGTACTCCTAGATGAGCCGAGGTTATTATAAAAGGTGTTCCGGCGAGAGATGGCAAGCTCCATTCTCCCGAGGGTCGCCAAGTCGAGTTTGTTTGTTATGATTTACGGATGTATGTTAGAGACTTTGCGAGGACGGCGTCGTGGGTATTGGTTGTCGATGTAGTAAGCGGCTTCGTCGGCCGATATGTCGATCGTGTTGCGTAATGAAATTTTGTATAATTATAGATTTGTTCGATTTAAAGGGTACGAGAAAGAATATTTACGAAAAATTTTGCTATGTATTTTATCTTATTTGATTTAAAAAGTTCGGCGTGACTTTGTATGCAGTAAGAGTATGAGGGTTCGCTCGGCCCTAAGTAAGGGTCGGGTGCCCATCACACCCTAATAAGGTTAGGGTGTGACACCAAATCTTGGCGCGAGACAAAAGAGCTTCAAACAAGAAAGTTCCATTAGTAAAAGTCCTTTGGAGAAATCATTCGGCAAAGAGGCTACGGGAGCGAGAAGAGGATATGCGAATTCAATACCCACAGTTGTTTTGAGGTAAGTATAAAGTAAATTTCGGGACGAAATTTCTTAAGGGGGGGAGAGTTGTAACACCCCAAAATTTTCTTTGAAGAAAAAAAAAATATATTTTTTTAAGTTATGTTTCGGGGTGATCCGACTTCGGAGGTCGTAACCCCATCCGAATTTAGGAATTTGGGAAAACGCATAAAATGAAAGTTGTAGATAATTGAAATAACTTTCCAACCATATATTATGGGCTTATAGGTGATATCTCGGATAAAGAGTTATGGACGTTTTAATGCGAAAGGTCAAAATTTGATGACAAGAAAATTCGGCCCAACCCGATTTCAAGTCGGGTCGTGCCCATTTCCTTGACATTTAAGTGATATTTAAGCCCCTCTTCTTCATTTTCAGATCAAATAATATCCATAACCTCCTAGAGAAAGAGAGAGAAGAGAGTAGAGAGAAAAAAAACCAAGATTTGATCAAAATCTGAGCTCCGAATCTCAAAGCTCGTGAAGAGGAAAGTGTAGTACGAGTTGTCATCGTCATCTTAAGCTAAATATTGACCTTGGGGAAGGATACTTTCGTGGTTGAGCTACTGCTAAGGTATGTATGAGATTTATTTTGTGTTATTAAAGTGTTTATTTGGAGTTTTAACGGATTAGAACGGAGAAAATAGCATTATAAACTCGTTTGTTGCCTTATTGCAATTTATGGATTGGGGGCTGTTTTGTTGGATTTAGATGGGTGGAATTAATGGAGTGATGACGTATAATAACAGTTGATGTTGTTATTGATGTTGTTGATAAGTTGTTGTTCTTGAATTTGGGAGAATAAAGTGTATGAAAATATTGTATACAAACCCGTTTTTGGATTGGGACTGTTGTTAGTGTTTTTAGCATAACTCCTTGTATACAGCTCCGTTTTGAGTGATTCAAGATGTTCTAGAAAGCTATTTCGTAGACCTAAAACTTTCATCAAGGCTTTAAAATCCAGTTTTGCGTTTAGCTACTCGAAAAGGGGGATGAAGTGCAGGGGAGGTGCTGTCCAGATTTCTGTTTTGAACATTCTACATGGACTGCTGTTAGTATTTGAGCATATCTTTTGTACAAAATTGCTGTAGGGGTGATTCAAAATTGTGTGAGACCCTAAGACATATATCTACAACTTTTCATTGAGGACAAAAAGTCTAGTTTTTCCATTTACCCCTTCGAAACTGAGCAACAATACAAGATAGTAGCGCTGTCCCAAATTTCGTTTTGATAGTTTGGGCGATTTTCATTGATTTCGTGTTTAGTTGTGATGTGCTGGGACTTTTGAACTTAAGTAGATATTTGATTGTGTATTTAAGGTATATATGCTCTTGTACAAGCTAAGAGGAATTATTTGACGAAGTGGACTTTGGTTGGTCTATGGCGTAGATGATTTGAACTCCTCGAGTTGTGGTAGAACTTGTTGTGTGGTAAAACGCCGAGGTTTGTGTATAAACTTGAACTTAAAATATCTTTATTTTTCTGGAATTTGGAAGTACGGCATTTTTTTTTCTTTTTATTTATTTGTGCGCTCCGAAAAATTTCTTAGGTAAAATACAATATCAGAGTACCATTTTAATATAGTAATTCCCTTCTCAAGTTGTCGACACGTTTAAGAACTTCGCATTGAACTTTTATTTCCAAAACGACACCATTGGGTCCATACGATACAAAAAAAAACCCAAACTAGAGATTTTCACGAAACTAATTTCACCCTTTGTACATAATTACAAGACAAAATACAAATTCGGTATATGGCATGACTTGGGTTAAAACACACCCTAAGATAGCAAACCAGTCACCAAGTTTAAATTCTGACACATGGTCTTGTTTTCCACAAGCTTCCAAAATTTCATACATAAGTGCCACACACCGCATCATGTACAAGTCCCCAAAAAGTTTACAAAAACTAAATACATATGCACATGTGATCTTCACTAAGGCTCCCAAAAGTATACTCCAAGTGGCCATCTTCATACCTCATCTCGCACATTACCTACGATAGAAAACAACTATCGCTAAGCATAAAGCTTAGTGGTGTATAAACTTTGGGCTTGGAGCCATTAAATTCTCCAATTCCCTTGTTCGTCGTAGGTGGTTCGATAAGGTAAAAATAAGCCCAAGTGAACAAGTATATCAAGGTATCGAATACAAACCTTGGAGAGTTTCAAAATGTCAATACCAATATTCTAAGGCTCGAGTATCAAGAAAGCTTATAATTCAATTCAAGAGAATTGTCAAATAATCACTTTCGCCCAATATGTACGTCATGCCATCACACTAAGCAACACCAATATCAAGACGGGCAAAGCCCCGAAATCAAGAAGGACCGAAGCCCATATCCGGAAGGGTCGTCACCCAATATCAAGAGAATCGAGAACCATGTTGAAAGTGGCTTTCCACTCGTACTCGAAAATGGACGAAAATCCATCGTCAAGACGAAATGTAAGTCCAAAGTCAAGATGGGCAAGATCCGAATCGAGGGGCATGCCAATATCGATGACTAGTCACCATAACAAGAAGGACAAAGTCCCAACAAGAATGCAAAATGATCAAGCAATTCGTACAAGTGGGCGATTTAGCAAAAGTTTTGCAATACTTGAGACAATAACCATACAATAATATAAGATGAAGAGTAAAGAAATAACTCATCAAGATACTTCAAAATTCCAGAAAAATAAAGATATTTTAAGTTCAAGTTTATACACAAACCTCGGCGTTTTACCACACAACAAGTTCTACCACAAAATTTCGAGGAGTTCAAATCATCTACGCCATAGACCAACCAAAGTCCACTTCGTCAAATAATTCCTCTTAGCTTGTACAAGAGCATATATACCTTAAATACACAATCAATTATCTACTTAAGTTCAAAAGTCCCAGCACATCACAACTAAACACGAAATCAACTAAAATCACCAAAACTATCAAAACAGAAATTTCGGACAGCGCTACTATCTTGTATTGTTGCTCGGGCTTTGAAGGGGTAAATGGAAAAACTGGACTTTGTGTCCTCAATGAAAGTTGTATATATATGTCTTAGGTCTACATAATTTCGAATCACCCCTACAGCAATTTTGTACAAAAAGATATGCTCAAAATACTAACAGCAGTCCATGTAGAATGTTCAAAACAGACATTCGGACAGCACCTCCCCTGCACTTCATCCCCTTTTCAGTAGCTAAAGGAAAAACTGGGTTTTAAAGCCTTGATGAAAGTTTTAGGTCTATGAAATAGCTTTCTAGAACATCTTGAATCACTCAAAACGGAGCTGTATAGAAGGAGTTATGCTAAAAACACTAACAGCAGTCCCAATCCAAAAACGGTTTTGTATACAATATTTTCATACACTTTATTCTCCCAAATTCAAGAACAACAACTTATCAACAACATCAATAACAACATCAACTGTTATTATACGTCATCACTCCATTAATTCCACCCATCTAAATCCAACAAAACAGCCCCCAATCCATAAATTGCAATAAGGCAACAAACGAGTTTATAATGCTATTTTCTCCGTTTTAATCCGTTAAAACTCCAAATAAACACTTTAATAACACAAAATAAATCTCATACATACCTTAGCAGTAGCTCAACCACGAAAGTATCCTTCCCAAGGTCAATATTTAAACTAAGATGACGATGACAACTCGTACTACACTTTCCTCTTCACGAGCTTTGAGATTCGAGCTCGTATTTTAATCAAATCTTGGTTTTTTTTCTCTCTACTCTCTCTCTCTCTTTCTCTAGGAGGTTCTGGATATTAGTTGATCTGAAAATGAAGAAGAGGCTTAAATATCACTTAAATGTCAAGGAAATGGGCACGACCCGACTTGAAATCGGGTTGGGCGAATTTCTTGGTCCAACTTGACCTTTACGCATTAAAACGTCCATGGCATAACATCCGAGATATCACCTATAAGCCCATAATATATGGTTGGAAAAGTATTTCAATTATCTAAAACTTTCATTTTATCGCTTTCCCAAATTCCTAAATTCGGATGGGGTTACGACCTCCCGAAGTCAGATCACCCGAAACATAACTTAGAATTTTTTATTTTTTTTCTTCAAAGAAAATTTTGGGGTGTTACAAGAATCACATCTGCGCCACCTAGAAACTTTAATGGTGAAGTTTTTATCTAACTTTGTAGTGTTACCAGGGACTTTTTGGAAAATGGAAAAGTTAAGGCATGTTGAGATTTCTTTGCTCAGTTTGATTTGGAAAACAACAAGCAGCAGATTGTTGAAGAATCCCGTAAATTGGAAAATTTGAGGATATTAAGGAGAGTTAGAATTAAAAGTGATACTGCTGATGTTGCGGATGTATTATCACGGAGGTGCGTTAATCTTCAAGAAATTCATATCATTATTTACACACAGAATTCTTTTATGATTTCTACTTCCAGTCTCAAATTGTGGAGGCTTACCCAGCTTCAGTTCCTCGAGCTTTCCTTTCACGCTAGCAAAATTATTGTATCTGAGCTACACTTGCCACCAACTCTAAAGAAGTTGAAACTTGAAGGGCCTCGTATTGTAAGGGTGGTGTCCTTGATTGCGGGGCTACCAAGTTTGGAATATCTCAAATTAATGGACTGGAAATTTGAGTCGGGCGAGTGGTGCGTCGGAGACATCACATTCCATAAACTTAAGTTCTTGAAACTGGTGGAGTTAGGTATCTCAAGGTGGGATGCCTCAGAGACATCTTTTCCCCTTCTTGAAACACTTGTTATTACACGGTGTAAGAAGCTCGAGGAGATCCCCATTAGCTTTACAGATATTAACTCACTGAAACAGATTAAACTGGTTGAGCCCATGACCAAATCTCTGAAGGCTTCAGCTGTGAGAATGAAGGAAGAAATTGAAGTGATTGAAGGATGCGACCGTCTTGACCTCTTCATCGACATAAGTATGAACAAACTCCTATGTGCTCTTTATCGATGTAAGTAAGAACACTTGCATTATTTGATAACTTATAAGACTCTAATGTAGATTAAGTGGTACATATTAAATGCTGACCCTTAGGTCAACAAAATTAAACTTTTTCACACTACAAGAAATATTTCAGTTTGATCAATCAATATGATTATATACAACCACATTGTTTTAAAGGAAAAGAAATAATCAGCTGAAAATGATGCAACCATTCTAATGACTTATAACACACTGATACTTAATTGCAATTTCACTGTTCTGAAACAATAGATGTAGATATAAACATGTCACAGATATGAATTTGAAATATTTTTCTCAAACTTTGGATGATCGTAGGCTATGTTTGTGTGCTAATGTCTATGTGATAATGAGCATTTTGATCTTTTCTATCTCATACAGGAGAGAAGAACCAGAATAAATGCGAAGCTAAAGAAGTTACGAGATCTTTTTCCCTACGTGGACAAGGATTTTGTGACCCACAATGACTTATGTTTAACTCGGAGCTACTCATACTGGAGTAGGAGATTAGAGTAGTTTAGGGACACCAGCCCAATACCTTTGGGTGATCTAGTTTATAAATAGCCAGCAAATGTATATAGGTTTTGTATATTTATGCTTAAATATGCATACACTATAAGTATAATATACATATATTACATGTGTCCTATACATATTTGTGTATAGGTTTTGTATATTTGGTACTAATCACGTAATTAAGTTTGGCCGAAGGGACATAAATGAAAGTATTTTCCCATTAATTTATCGCTAGTTCGGGCACTATGAAAGGATGCCCGGTAAGACATAGAATGTGAGCATGTTAGAATCTTGAACTGTGTGGCACCACAGGGATGGGACCCAGTTGATTGGGTTGGGATCAAACGTCTTCCTGATCAGATGGTGTCCAACATAAAAAGAGAATGTTAGAATCAAATAATACTCTCCAGAAAAAGAAAGTACTGTATCGAATATTTTGAACTGCTTTATGTAATTGATTTTAGAATTGTTTCAGAGGTTTTATGCTTTAAACTGTTTCCAGATCATTTTATGCATTTATATGTTTTAAAAAGTCTGTTCCACCTTTACTAAGAGGATGAGTACCAATAGTTAGTGTACTAACTTGTCATTGTCCTGGGACCTACATTGGTTTGTGTCAATGCAGTGGCAGGTTTTACAGGCAGACAGAAATCGAGCTAGATCGTCTCCTCACTCCAGCAGTGAATTGGTGAGCTCCGCTTTTGGTTCGTGGATTCTTATTGGTTTTAATCAAACATTTATTTATTCTTTTATTGTTTTGAGGGTTATAGCTGGGGAGTTCTTGGACCTATATTTGATGTTGGAATAGTATATGAAGAAGTCTTTAGACATTAAATAAATTGCATTTTAAACATGTTGAAATGCATGACATATCAGATTTAGAATAGTCAGGAAGGTTCATTCGGTCAAGTTAAGGCATCAAGTGCCACTTCATGATTTAACTAGAAATCGGGAGTGACATTTTCTCCAAAATTTTGGATCATCATAGCTATGTTTTTTAGCTAATATGTGATAATGGACAATTCATCTTTCTTATCTTATGCAGGTGAGAAAAATCGTAATAAGAGAGAAGCTAAATAGGTTACGAGATCTTGTTCCAAACATGGACGAGGTATTGTTCGTATTGTTGGATCTATCAAGTGTTTGCTCATTCTTTTCATGTTAACTTCTTTGGTAAAGAAAAACATCATGAGAATTGGCATAAGCCATAGGGTGTTAGGGGTACGGAGAAACGGACAGCGGCATTTAAGTTTTTTTTTTTTTTTCCTTTCTCTAGGGCCCATTTGGACATGATTTCAAATCAATGATTTGAAATGACGATTTGGAATTCCAAATCCTACTTGTTGGAGAATTTGGGATTTGAAATCGTAATTTGGAAGTTTCTGGTTAATATTTTCTCATGATTTCATAAACAGATCAAATATGAAATCAGGCTCCCAAATCCTATGGCCAAATGCCTACTTAATAAGTTCAAATAGGGATTGTCATTAACCTTTCACAGAGC
Source organism: Lycium ferocissimum (assembly GCF_029784015.1). Lineage (NCBI taxonomy): Eukaryota > Viridiplantae > Streptophyta > Magnoliopsida > Solanales > Solanaceae > Lycium > Lycium ferocissimum. The sequence continues at coordinate 11,284 of NW_026718591.1, read as the reverse complement.
TTGTAGTATAGCTTTGGGATCATGAGCATAGGTATTTATGAAGTGCTTCATATACTATGAATGTTTGCTTGGAACAAAGAAAAATACTAGTGAATCAGAAGTGGCAAAGGTGCTTCCAAGACTTCTATTTAGTTGGATAATTGTTAGTAGTTACTTGGCTTGCTGAGGGGTGAGGTGCTGTTAAACTATCAGTTAATTGAATATGTATAAATTTTATGTGTGAAAAAAGAAGCTATCTTTCACTAATCTTGATTGTATAAAGTTTATCTTCTTTTTAATTTGTTGCAGAATACGAGCTACTCTAACATGCTGGTTCTAGCAATGCAGCACATTCAAACTCTTCGATATCAGGTTCAGGTGGGCACTGGGCAAGGTAATTAAATTGATCAACGTTCTTGGAATATAAGTTATGTTGCTTGTACCCTCTAAAAATGCATAATTTTTGGAGCGGATCTGACACACATCTGGCAATATTTTTGAGGAGTTCAAGCAACATAAATAGAAGTTTTTTCATGCATACCTGTAGCCATGCTTGAACTAAATACTCATACCTAGGCGCATGTAACAGGATAGATCAAGTAAAGCTGCAAAAGTAGAAAGGTTGACCAATTTATTCTGGCAAAAATACCTAAACTATCAGTAATCTTAATTACCCCCTAAACTAAACTACTCTATTAATAGCCTTTAACCCCTCCCACCTTTATGGTTGTGACTGAAAATAGATGAAATAAATCAAAAAATGGATTTCTATTCAACAATGAAATCTTATTGGAATATATATGATGTTCGGCCTAAAAATGCATATATTTAGCTATTAGTTGCCTCACGTTTTTAATACTTTTAATTGTCTTTTGAGTATAAATTATATTGTTTTGTTTAATATTATATTTTATTTTGTAGAAATAAAGAATTGCAAAATTGAAGAGAGATTTAAGAAAATTAAATAAAAAAATGGAAGAAAAAGGAAAACAGAGCCAATGGAAAAAATAGTCACGTTGAAGTTGAAAAAGGAGAGACAAGAGAAAAGAGAAAAGAGAAAGAGAAGAGAAACAGCAAGGGGGGACATGATGATGGACTTATGATTGGAAGCAATTAAAGGATACAAAGAAAAAGCAAAGAATCAGAGGAATTGAAAAGGAGAAAAAAAACGTACCTCAGGAACAACAGTTGGTGACGCACAGCCAACGCGAGCTAAAGTGGTTTCTCAATATATTTAGTCTTCAGTCCGTTTATTTTCCCTGTCCGAGTTGGATTTGGTTTTTAAAAGTTCTTGCCTTTGGTACCCTATAAATACATATTCTACAGGTTTTTACATAACTTTGGATAGCTTGAAACCCTTAGTTCATAACTTTAGACTTAGAGTAGAAATTTGGAAATGTATTTTAGAGCGTATTTGCTGTGGTTTTACCTTCTCTCTCTCTCGTAATACTTATTTTGATATTTTTATTCGGATGATTTGTTATTTTTCCTCCATGTCTATGTGGAGCTAAACCCTTTAGTTCTAGGGCTTTGACACAAAACATGTTGACGTTTGATTATCGTTTCTATCTATTGATTTTTCATCTTTTGGGTTATTTATTTATTCTTGGTCTTAATTGTTTGATTACTTGATTACTAATTGAACACTATCTCAGGGTGGGAATTGGACTTGAGAAAGGGAATTCAAGTACGTAATAAGAATAAATAGAGTTTGTTCGATTTAATCGTTTCGCTTACCGAGGATAGAGATATCTTTGACAATTTAGCTACTTAGTTGAATACGGAGAAATAAATGCGTTCTTGTTGCCTCCGACGACCATAGAAATATAGGCGTTATAGTAGCATCTCTGTGCTTGTGAGTAGTTCGAGAATTTCATAAAGTTACAATTAACCCGTCAACTAGTAGAACTCCATAGGTAGAACGATTTGAAAACTCAACCTGGATTGTTAGTGGTCATAGCCCTAGATCTATCTCTTCTCCGATAAAATTTGCTCTTTCTTGGTTGAAGTTCATTATTTGCTTTCTTTTATTTTTAGTTAGTTTATAAATATAATCTTGAGATTTTATTTCTTGTTTAGATAATTAGCATTAGTTTAATTTGATAAATAGTTAATTATAAGTCTCTGTGGGATCGATATCTGGACTTAAAAATCCTATATTACTTGTACGATCGCGTATACTTGCGTGTGCGCTTGGGAGTAACAATATATTAAATTTTTTCTTATTCTTGTGCAGAATCTCAATTCAGAACTTGATAACCGCAAATGTGGATGTAAGAAATCAAGTCAATAACAGTGCATACAAAATGGGAAAAAGCACTTTAGCTTAAGATTGACCTAAAGGATTTTTTTGTCAGCATTGCTTCTAAGAAACTCAAAATTTGTAGATGAGGAAGCAAATCGCATACTGGTTTTTTAATGCTAAAAGTTAACTCTCTTGGTCCTTTTGTATTTTTTCAGCTAGACCACGTATATGATTGTTTTGGATTATGTCTACTTTTCTTTTGCTCCTCTAACATTTACTTTTTAATTCAGTTTTGGGTTTATTTTGATTTTTAGAAATTCTCCTGAAGATCATAAAGCTAATTCATGTTGATAAATTCATGATGATTGATGGATATCCTATTCTCACATGATGATTGATGGATATCCCATTCTCCATTTCATTTTTGGTATTATAAATGGAAAAAAGGCTTATATATCGCCCCGTACTATCCAAAATTGGATTTTTGGTTTAATATTACACGTTTCATCAGTAGATACTTTAGTTTTTGTCCTTGACATTTTACGGAATTCCAACCTGAGGTATTTTTAAACTACTCTAAAGTTCAGGGATAAAATTTAGACCTTTTCTCTTCCGGACTTTGAACGCATGGAGTCCACCCATTTCATGCTGGAGCTTCATTAATGGCAATGGCAAGTACAAGGCAATTTGCCTTCGACAAGGGTATAAATGGAAAGCGTATCTAGTTGTTTCTTGAGTTACAGTTCCCTTCAAATTTAAAAAAGTTGGTATTAAGTCTCGCTTTTTCCTTTAATTTCTACAATCACCTCATCTTACACGACCCATTTTATGCTGGAGCTTCATTAATGACAATGGCAAGTACAAGACAATTTGCCTTCAATACGCGTATGAATGGAAAGCGTACCCATTGGTTTTCGAGTATCAGTTGCCTTCAAATTTAAAGAAGTTGGTACTAGGGGGGACTCGTATAGAAAGCACATTTCCGTCATTAGTGGTCGCTTTCCCCTTTAATTTCTATAATCACTTCATCTTACGCCTTTTATGAAGCAGCTGCTAAATTTGATTAAGGAATGAACAAAGACGTCTATGACGAAAAAAAGCAGGATTAGAATACTAAGACAGACTTGCTCAACATACTACAATGATCAACAACATTATCCATAAGTAATAATACCTCCAGAACATGTAACAATTTTCTATCTAGCAACCAAGATCACAAGATATAAAAGCAATTATACATTTCCCCTTCTTAACAATTTTCTGCCAAATCTTCCGTTCATGCCTTGTTCCTATTGAATGTAGTTTTTGTGATAGGAGAAATCAAAGCGTGTAGCGTTAATTTCTTGAGTACGAATTAGTTTTCAACAAAAAGAAAAGATTGTACCACACTGTTGGGTTGAATTAAAGTGAACATCTGATATCAATTCTTTTCTGTTCAAAGAAAACTACTACTGAATAGTAGGTCTTTTTTTATGCTATATATTTTGGAATAAAACATTAGTCCCACACTGATAAAATTGATATTTTTTCCACTAAAGCATTCAATAGGAATGAAGCACTATTATCAATTAGTAAAGCTGCTTTATTAAAGAACTATTGCTCTCAAAACGCACACGCAAGTATACGCGGTCGTACAAGTAATATAAGATTTAAAATCCGTATACTGTGGCGGAGCCGACTTATATCCGGGGTTCATCGGAACCCCCTCGGCTTTTAAAAAAGACATGGAGTATTTTCAAACTTAAAATTATTTTATTTTTTGTATATATAGTAGGTGTTGAACCCCCTGACTTCTTCGTATATTTACCTTTTTTAAATTTTTGAACCCCCTGGATGAAAATTCTAGCTCCGCCACTGCCAGATACCGTACCCACAGGGACTTATGATTAACTATTTACTAAATTAAATTAATTCTAATTATCTAAACAAGAAATAAAATCCAAATTATATTTGTAAACTAACTAAAAATATAAAAAAAAGCAAATAATGAACTTCAACTAAGAAAGAGCGATTTTTTATTCGAGAAGAGATAGATCGAGGGTTATGACCACTAAAAATCTAGTTGAATCTTCAAATCGTTCTACCTATGGGTTACTAGTTGATGGGTTAATTGTAACTTTATGATATTCTCTCGAACTACTCACAAGCCTCTAGATGCTACTATGACGCCTATATCTCTATGGTCGTCAGAGGTAATAAGAACGCATTTATTTCTCCGTATTCAATTAAGTAGGGCTAAAGGGTATATCTCTATCATCAGTAGCGAAATGATTAAATCGAACAAACTCTATTTATTCTTATTACGTACGTGAATTCCCTTTCTTAAGTCCAATTCCCGCACCACAGATAGTGTTCAATTAGTGATCAAGTAATCAAACAATTAAGCACAAGAATAAATAAGCAACCTAAAAGATGGAAATCTAATAGATATAAACGATAATCAAACGTAAACTTTCATGTTTATGTCAGAGCCCTAGAACTAAAGAGTTTAGCTCCACATAGACATGGAGGAAAAACAACAAATCATCCGAATAAAAATGTCACATTAAGTATTATACAGAAGAGAAGATAAACCCTGTAACTATGGCCTGATACGGCGGCTCCAAGCTCTCTCTAGGTCAAAAGTTCTGAACTAAGAGTCTCAAGTTATCCCTAAGTTTTCCTAAAAACCGTGTAGGATATGTATTTATAAGGTACCAAAAGGCCTGGGCTTTTAAAAACCAAATCCAACTCGGACCAGGAAAAAATAGCGGGCTCGCGTCACATCCGCATCGCGGGTGTAATGCGGACTGATCAGAAAAAAAAGATTCAGAGCCTGAAATCTCCGCGTCAGTGGTGCGACGCATTTCCGTTGTTCTGCAGGTACGTTTTTTTCACTTCTTCATTTCAATTTCAATTGGTTACTTCTCTTTTGTCTTCACTTTGGGGAGTGCGATGCGGACTGATCAGAAAAAAAATTCAGAGGCTGAAATCTCCGCGTCAGTGGTGCGACGCATTTCCGTTGTTCTGCAGGTACGCTTTTTTCACTTCTTCATTTCAATTTCAATTGGTTACTTCTCTTTTGTCTTCACTTTGGGGAGTACAAACTCTATAGAGTGCCCCCCACTTTGTCCCCTCTTGTTTCTTCTTCTTTTTCTCTTTCTTTTTCTTTCCGCGTTTCATTTAATTTTGCTACAAATTCTTTCATCTACACGCCGTTTTATTTCTACACAGTAAAATATAATATTAAGCACAACACAATTATAATTGATACTCAAAAGATAATCAAAAGTACTAAAATGTGAGGCAATAACGGCAAAATATATGCAATTTATGGCCGAACATCACCACTCCACACATAAACTCTTGCTCGTCCTCGAGTAAGCATTAAAACCACTCTCAATAAATCATGCCTAGGAATGCCACCACTTTGTTTGATACCAACAATTAGGCCCTATAGCAACTCGACTCATCAAATATACACTTCCTGATCATCATGTAAGATATACAAGTCAACTCAAGTAAATAGCAAACTTCTAACCTGCTAACCTCAAAGAAGGACTCTAACTCATCAAATTTAAACTTGCTGCTTCCTACTCTCACAAAAGAAATCTAATAACATCACCTATCTATCATGAAACAAGTGCCTTCACAAGAAGAAATAGTCCGCACACTCAAATCAAAGAATTGAATGTAATTTAAGAACTTAGCATCAAAGCACAACTCTCGCACTCACAAAGAATTCACATGTATGCACAAACATAGGCTTTCCCATTATGTACATCTCCACTAATTAAGCGTGCTCGAATAGAATCAAATAGGACTTTAACGGGTTGTAATGTTGGCTAGGGGACGGGTAGGAAAATCATATAATAGCGACTTACACTTTCCTAAGCACTTTGCACTTTTAGACTTCAACACCCATTACTTTCTCCTCTTTATTTTATTTTTCAGCCCTTTCTTTATCAATTATTTTCACTAGTAATTCTCATCATATCAAGAACGCTTCAATTTTTTTTCCTCATTTTTTTTTATGTCACATTCTTTTTAAGAGGGCCTTTTCATCACTTTGCAGCTTTTCATTGGTCACCATTTTTTTCACTTGACCATCTCTTTTTTTCGATTTCACAATTATATCCGATTGCTACGATGCTCGAGGAAGCCGGGTGCAAAAACTAGGGATTCAAACAAAAGGATCAAGGAAAAAAATACGGGTAGCAAACAAAAGGCTACAGGCTCAAAGGGCTAACTAGTGGTATAATTTCTGAAAAGGCTAAAATTCACAAAACATATCAAAGAAAGCCTATTATCATCTTCTAAACAGAGCAACACTTTTTATTTCGCTTCAATAACATGCAGGGCAAGTTCTAGACTAAGATGCTAAACTTGGAATATATGCAAAGAATGCTCGCCACATATGGCACAAGTCTCAATCAAGATGGATCAATTCTACTCTAGGACAGATAGGATCATGACGAACTATAAATAAGAATAAGCTATATACAGAGACACAACCTTGAGCTAGGTATTAAAAAGTCTGTTATCTTTTTCATTACTCAAGCGCTCACAGGAAAGTATTACTCAAACTCAGGCCCAAATATGTTAGTATCAAACAAGTCACAAGGTCTTTCTTCTCCCTCTTATACTACTCCTAAAAAAACAAATCTTAAAAATAAAAAAAAAATTACCCGATTCAAAGGGCCCCCTAGGGAAAGAACCGAGGCCATAAGAAAACCAAGGGGGCGGATGATGAATGCCACTAATGAAGGACTAAAGAAGTTACTAAAGAAAATAAAAAATAAAAAAATCTTTTTCGAATTTTTCAATTTTTTTTTCGACACTAAGACTCAAAACTAATAAAAAAAAATCCTAACGCATATTAAATCATCATCCACAAGCTTACCAGGGACGTATTTCCCACCCCACACTTAAAATCATGCAATGCCCTCGCTGCATAGAGATGGAACAATTAAAAATAGGTAAAGCAAGAAATACTTCCTGGGGCCCTCTAGGGCCTAGCTAGCAACATGCTTTCATCATTAAGGGCACGACCCCACTCGTGAGCTCAAACATGCTCCTCAGCTTTCAACTTTGGGTACTCAGACTTCCCCTAATCTGTAAAACAAAAACAAAACAAAACAAAATGTGACACTATAAAAATAAAAACCTATAATTATTACACATTGGATTGCCACCCAATAAGCGCCTTAGTTAACGACGCGGCACGACGTGAATCAACTTTTTTCTCTACCTCGAACTTATAAATTGTACCCCAAATTTTGCATCAAATTTTCTATCACGCTTTTGGGCGGTGGTGTAAAATAAAGGAACCAAAGCAATAGGTGTCGCGTCTTGCACTTTTTGGCCCTTAGCGAGGAATGTCGTTTTGTCTTTGGCATGGCAAATTCGGATGTAAGGCTCTTGTTCCTCATCTATACACTTCTCAAAGGCTTGGAAGGCTCGATTTCCATGTCGCCAACCAAACATAATGTAGAAAAATGTTTAGAATGAGGACAGCCTTAACTCTAAGCCGCATTATTTATGACATCCTCACTTTTGTACACCTCCTCAACAATGACATCATCAACAAAGATCTGATTGAATGGTTGGAATTCCTCTATTTGCTCCATAAGTTGGCCAGTATCCACAACAATTGGTGGTTGGGCATCGACGCCTCAACCTTTTTATTTATTTGAGCATAACGAGTCATAGATATCTCGAGCCAAATTGGTCCATCTCTTGTACGAGCTCGATTCTTCCCTCTATCGGTTGTGTAGCCATGTTTGTAAGACCATCACGGAGAAACCCATGAAATTTCATTTGTTGAACTTGTTCGTTAGCCAAGATTAGCTACTATCTCTACTTCTTCGAAGCTATCTCTTTGGGAACTCTCTTCTTCTGTTTGAGGTTCGTCTTGAGTATTGGCTAAGCCTGTAACTTGTAGATCATTATAAGTTTCAGCCTCGGCCTGCATCTTTGTGAGTTTGGCACGAATCCTCTCTATGGCTTTCCATATTTCTGCTTTTTGCTCTCTCATTAATGCATTATGCTCTATCATTTGCTCCCCTATTTGTTTCACCATATCGCTAACCCGAGCAAGACTTTCCGCATCCTCCACTTCGTTACTTCTGTCAACATCACAAATAACAGGAGAGTCATAATAGGGGCTCGGGAATGGGGAGTAAGAGTTAGGACAACCATTCCAATGACCGTCTTGACCACACATATATTACAAATATTCCACTCAAAAGATTGGGAAGGTGCACACAACCCATTTCCAAAATATTTTACGTTGCTGCTACAAGTGGGATCCTCCACAAATCGACTCATCACCAAAATAGGAACAACCAATATTCGACCAATTTTTACTCCAACATGCCATGTCAAGAAAGTTAACCAAAATATTAAATTAAAAATAATAAAAATAATAATAATAATTAAAAAAAAAAAACTTGAATAGACAAAAAGAAAAGTCTAATCTAGAAAAACAGTTAATTTCTAAGTCCCCGGCAACGGCGCCAAAAACTTGTTGCTCCCAAACGCACACGCAAGTATCTGCGAATCATACAAGTAATATAGGATTTAAAGTCCGGATATCGTACCCGGGGGACTTATGATTAACTATTTACTAAATTAAACTAATTCTAATTATCTAAACAAGAAATAAAAAATCCAAATTATATTTATAAACTAACTAAAAATAAAAGAAAGCAAATAATGAACTTCAACCAAGAAAGAGCGGATTTTTATCGGAGAAGAGATAGATCTAGAGGCTATGACCACTAACAATCCAAATGAGTCTTCAAATCGTTCTACCTGGGTTAATAATTGACGGAGTTAATTATAACTTTATGATATTCTCTCGAACTACTCACAGAGCTCGCGATATCTACTATGACGCCTATATTCTATGGTCGTCGAGGTAATAAGAACGCATTTATTTCTCCGTAATCAACTAAGTAGGGCTAAAGGGTATATCTCTATCCTCGGTAGCAAAACGATTAAATCGAATAAACTCACAAGAATAAATAAGCAACCCAAAAGATGGAAATCTAATAGATAGAAACGATAATCAAACGTCAACTTTCATGTTTGTGTCAAAGCCCTAGAACTAAAGAGTTTAGCTCCACATAGACATGGAGGAAAAACAACAAATCATCCGAATAAAAATGTCACAATAAGTATTACAGAGAAGAGAAGATAAACCCTGTAACTACGGCCTCCACGGCGGCTCCAAGCTCTCTCTAGGTCAAAAGTTCTGAACTAAGGGTCTCAAGTTATCCCCAAGTTTTTCTAAAAACCGTGTAGGATATGTATTTATAAGGTACCAAAAGGCCTGAGCTTTTAAAAACTTGCGAATTGCCCTTCTTTTGGGGTGGTATTTAAATTTTGCCCCTCATATTTGTGGTCTTTAAATTTTGTCCTTCGGCTAAAACCCATAGGTTCCGGGTTCGAACCCCGGCTCAGTCAAAAATTTTAAAAAAATTTGCAAAGCAAAGTTTAAATTTCGCTATGCCCCCTCGGCGGACTTTTAGTTATGTTTAACTAAAAGTCTCCATTTATGGGCAGACTTTGCCTTGAAGCATATATATATATATATATATATTTTTTTTTTTAACTTTTCAAGGTAAACTTTTAGTAATGCCTTAACTAAAAGTGTGCCCCATAAAACATAACTAAAAGTATGCCCCATAAGGCGTAAGTTTTCCTTAAGGCATAACTAAAAGTTTGCCTTATAAGACAAAGTTTAAATTTTGTTATGCCCCCTCACGTGAGACTTTTTAGTTATGTTTAACTAAAATGCGCAGGCAGGACTTTAGTTATGTTTAATTATAAGTACGCACGGAGAAACCAAACTTTTATATATATATATATATATATATATATATATATATATATTTTTTTTTTTCTTTTCAAGGTAAACTTTTTAGTTATGCCTTAACTAAAAAGTATGCCATAAGGCGGAACTTTTACATGGGCATAACTTAAACTTTGCCTTATAAGGCAAAGTCTATGCCTTAAGGAAAAGTTCTTGCCTTATAGGGCATAATTTTGTTATGCACCCAAAAATTCTGCCCACATAAAAGCATAACTAAACTATGTCTTAGGAAAAAATTCTACCTTATGAAGACGGACTTTTAGTTATGTCGGATCCCGGCATAACTTTAGCTTTTCATAAAGATTGTATATGGGATCAGAGCATACACTCCCAGTCCACGCAACTTGCGAAATCATTTTTTATTTTATGCTTGAGGCGGGGGTTCGAGACCCGAGCTTCATGTATTCGCTCACCTTTCAAGCGAAGGAGCAGCTTAAAGACCGCAAATATGAGGGCCAAAATTTAAAGACGCGGCAAATTTGAGGGGCAAAATTTGAATACCACCCCAAAAGAAGGGCAATCCGCGCAAAAAAATGAAAAAGCAAATCAGCTTCCTCGGACCAGGAAAAAATAGCGGGCTCGCGTCACATCCGCGTCACGGGTGCAACGCGGACTGATCGGAAAAAAAGATTCAGAGGCTGAAATCTCCGCGTCAGCACCTTGTAGCAGATTCCGTTCATGATCATTGAGGTAGCTTTTGTTGATTCATTACTAATTTTTATACTTAGATTTCTTTTTAGAAAATTTTCATGAAAATTCTTCATCCACTAGACCTAGTATATATCTTGTTAAGCGGGAGGATCGAGTTGAACTTTGCTGGTTTGAATTAGGATTCATTTAGGTTTATTGGATATGGAATCTATTATTTTTACTTATTTAATGAAATTTTTGACACATATACGGTTATACAAAAATTTGAGCCCTCTACTAGTTCAGACGAACACATAACATGCTTTTCGTTGTCCGCCCCTGCAGTTGCTAGCGTTGATAGTTTTCTCCTAAAACAACTTTTTGTTTAAAGGGATTTCAATTTTTTTGTTCTGTAATCTAACTTGGGACGTGACATCGGAAATATACGATTATCTATTTGGTTGGATCCCCCAAAGGTAATCTTCATCTTTGGGTATTTGTTTCGAAATTTTTATGTGTTTTTTATTTAAAAAATGTTTTTTTTAACCAAGCAAATTCCCAAAGGGGTTTTG
>NW_026718590.1:0-12849 GCF_029784015.1 Lycium ferocissimum | reverse complement strand
AGCATTTGTGGGTTAGTTGATACTAATTATATGTGTATATATATATGAACATGTATGATATCCCGTATGTGAAGGCATCGACGGAAAGTGAAAGAGAAAACTTGTGGTAAGAAATTTTGCTATGTTGTGCGCGAGTCGAAAGGAAGGACATTTGGTTTTATGAAGGAACCCCTCCCGAGGGAGTGCTACGAGACCCCGATGAGGTCAATTGAACATTCGAGGACGAATGTTCTAAAGGGGGGGAGGATGTTATAGCCCGTATATTGTACGTTTGGAAATTTCAAAGTCGTCGTGGAAAGTTAAGGGCGAGACCATTTTCAGGAATTATCTTAATGAACGAGTTGTTATGAATATTGTTTATGACTATTATAAGTATGGAAATATTGAGAAAGTGTCACGACCCAACCCCGTAGGCCGTGACTAGTGCCCGAGTGGGGCACTCAAACACGCTCACCGAACCCGAACCACAAACAGCTGGCTTATGCCGATACAAATATCAAACGCTACTTCAAACACATCTCAAACTCAAACGCATACATATATACATATATCGAAAGCCGATAAGGCTATCCGATGGCGCACTGGCCCAAACATATAATATACAAACTCATCGTGCGGGGAGTGGCACACAACCCACATATACGTACGGAGCCTCTAAACAAACCGACGAGAATCATATGACGGGACGGGGCCCCGCCGTGCCCACCGACACACACACGCGCATATATATGCGACGAACGAGTATGTGCCAAAATATAGGCTCGGGATAAAGGAGCACTCCAACTCGACGGATAGGAATCCTAAAGGCGGCGGGTCGCCAAGGCGGTCGTACGTACTGCGGGCATGAAACGCGACCCCGAAGAAAAGGGGGGGGGTCGATACGAAATATGTGCGAGTATGTAAGCGGGAAATACGGTAAATAAGCGGAGTCGCACTCGAGAACGGAAGTCATCGAAAGTAAGTACATTTCAAAATGCCAAATGTGTATTTTTAAAAATAGAAAGCATGCGAGAAGGGCACGGAAAATATGGTCGCCCGCACGTCGATGAACGCCATAACACGGCATAACACCGGAAGGTTTCAAATCTCCGTGCAACCCCAAAACGCAACACATCATCACCACACATCATAAGCCATATCGCAGCATAACTCCATGCAAAACGGAACCCGGCCTATGGCGAGGTCTCGGGAACATAGCACGACATAACTTTGAATATATCTCATAATGCGCACGACCACAAAACCGGCCAGGGAACCGGCGAACGATGTACCAACAAACCGCACGAGCAGAGTCGTGAGTAACCATATGCATAAAATCATTACCCTAGGTTCAAAAAGTAAGTAAAATGATCATACCAGGGATCGGAAAAATCGTCATACCAAACTCTTCTCAAACGTCATCGAAGGTACAAAGGAAGGTCGCGGGACCCACGGACGAGTGTCAACCCGAGCCGGGCCCGCCTATGGAAAACACACTCATCACACGTCATACAACCTCTCACAACGATATCGAGGCAATCCGAGCCCTTAGTCGAAAGTTACGGCAGTTCGAAGTTTCAACATTGTTTAAGAATAAAACTCTTTTGAAAACCAAGTTTTTATGCAACTTTAAAATCAATTTTTTTCCAACAACATCCAAAGCCAATATTTTCTCACCTCAACATACGAGTACCAAAAAGACAAACGCGAATCATAGACATGCTCGGATTATACGGATAGAATTTCCTCGAGGCTAGTATCATAGCCTATATTGAACTAAGACATGCCAAAAGAAAGAAGGGTTAAGCTTTACATACCTCGCTTGCACACAACGCTAATCCAACCAAACTTATATCTCGAACTCTCCAAGATCTACATAACATCAATAAGTACCAACGTCAACCAAAGCACTTAAAAGCTCGTTTCCGGCTAGTACATAATCCTACGGAAAATTAGGCGGCACTTCCTTTATAAATGGACCAACCGAAATTCAACTAGGCCAAATTCAACAACACAACAAACCAACAATCATTCCAACAATATCAAAATCAATTCGAAACGCATTCGAACATTAAAAATCCTCTTCCACACATTCCAACAATATTCCAATTATGCTTACTACAACTACATACTTACAAACCAACATGTAATCATACGAACGCATATTCAATTATCAATCCAAAGCCATTCAAACAACATTCAAGAACTCTTTAAATAATTCATACAATATTTCCAACAACCCAACAACTACTCCATTCCACCCGAATTGGCCCCCTAACCCAAGAACTTCCATTCTAACACGTTCCTCGGTTTCAAGACATGATTTTATTGCTCCACAATCCATACTCTAACCATGTCATTTCCATAAACATAAAAATCACACTAAATGCACAAAATCCTCCAAAACAGCCCATACACTTACAATACCAATTTGAATCATTAAACTCTTATTTCCAACATAAAATCCACATACAATCAACAACTAAAATTCCAAGAAAACTAATTCATTTCTTAACTCATACAAAAGGCCATATTCGACCAACACACCATACATATATACTTTATGATTTTTCATTCATTTCAACACTCCACCATAATCAAACAAGCCACATAAAGCTTAGTTCATCACTTATAACCTAGCACACACATGCACGACCAACACACACACACACGGCCTCAACTTCAAATTGCCATATCTCATGAATTTCATCCATAACAACATACAACAACACACATAAACCCTTCATAACTCATAAAACATGATTAGAATTTACCTTTCTTCACAACCCTTCAATTTGTCCAAAGTTGGCCACGAGCAAAAACGAACAATCCAACGCTCGAAACAACAACTCCACGTTATTCACCACCCTCAAATTAGTAGGTTTGCTTAGGAGAAATAATTTTGGGAAGGCTAAATCTTGGTCTTGGTTTTTCACTTTTCTTGGCCGAATGGTTGGTCTCTTTTTTGCTCTCAAGTTCTTGATTTTTCTAAGGAAGATGATGATAAATGGCCCCTTAGTCATCTCTTTTAATTCATATAATGGCCAACCATGTGGCCATGGTCCACCCAAGTGGCGGCCACATGGCCTTATGTTACTCCTCCATTTCTTTCAATAATTGGCCACTTCTCTTAATTCCATCTTTGGTCCCAAACTTTCTTAAATGTTTCCATACCAATAACATCATACATACTTAGGTCTTACAACACAATCGAAGGTCAAACGTCTCGACTTCGCGTCCGGAATGGTCTTGACCTTAACTTATCATAGTTAACTCGAATCGTCCCGTCGTTCAAAATACGGGATGTGAAGGTTAAGGGCAAAAAGAGAAATGCAAAAATGGTACGGTGTAATATGTGGAAGACTAGGGCCAAAAAACGGGAATTTCATAAGTATTCAAGAAAATTCTTGAATGGACCAAAGTCTATATAACAAAACAAATGATCATATTTATTTATTTTAAGAAATTTCTAGAGAGGGCATGTGCCCCTCACATGCTTATGGGAATTATAAATATATATGAATAAATGGAAGAAAGATCTAGATAATTCATCTTTCTCCACAACTAGAGAGGAAAGAAAGTAGAAGAAGAAAAAGAAGACAACAATACCAAAGGCCATTCGGCCATGAAGGATTGAGCAAGAACCTTGAAAAAAAAAATTGTTCAAAAATTATTTCCTACTAATTGGAAGGTCCTAGCAAGATGAAGTGGTTATTGGAGCAAGAAAAACATCTATTCTTGCAAGTTCATATAGTCAAGTCAAGAAGATGAGTGAAAAAGTACCATATCAATCTTTCTCTACATGTGTTATAGGTGATTTATGAATGTTGAAATATGTGGAGAAGGGGAAATTCATGAAATATGTGTGTGTAGTATGGCCGAAAATAGTGGTGTTATGTAGAATAAATGAAATGACTTTATTTAGCATTTTAATTGTTGTTGTGTTGTGTGATTTTATGATGTCAAATGAAGATTTAATGATTGGAAATGAGGTTGAAATCGTTTGTGGATTATGGAAGAAATTAATGTGATATTAGTATGGTCCCTTATGATTATAAGAGTGAATGATATTGCTAAGTTATAGATTGTTGATGTAGTCTATGAATTTGGAAGAAAGGAAATGTGTTGTAATTGTTCTTATAGAATTTGGAGGAATTCGGGTAGTGTATATGTTGGGTGGGCCGTTTGAAATGTTGTGCGGGTTGTTTGAAGTGCTCTTGCATATTGTCGAACGGTTTCGGATTAGTATTTGAATATGTGAACAAGTATGAATTATATGTAAAGGAAATGTTATTGAATTATGTAAAGGAGCTACTAATGTTGGAGTGTCTTTTGAATTAATTGTTGAAGTTGGAAGGCTTGATTGTTGGTATTGTCGTTGTTGATTTGTTGGCGAGTTCCATTCTCGGATTTTGGAAGATTGTTGGCCGAGATAGAATCCGGGGATGGTCATTTACGGAAATGGACGAAATTTACCTCTTATTGAATATAAGTGAATTTATTTGAAAGATTAAGACAAGTATTGATTAAGATTGAATTCTTAAAGCTTTGTGATTAATATTTGGTAAATATGACCAATTGTAGATTTTGGAAGAAACGGGATTTGAATTTGGAGAGGCGTAAGCAGCGGAAAAGGTATGTAAGGCTTACCCTTTCTTTCTCTTGGCATGTCCTAGATGTGATAGGCTATGATTTGAGCCTCGGGGTGACTCTACTCTTAGAAATCCGAGCTTATAGTTATCCAAAAGAATTGAACTAAATAATTTACGCTTTATTGTAAAGAAATGTTCAAACGTCGTAACTTTGAAGCGAAAGCGGAATGCCAAAAATCTTCGGATGATCCAATGGCACATAATGACCACGTTTTTATGTTCACACGACTATGACCGAGGTGGGCCCACGGTCCATATAATTGTATTGTTACATTTGTCTTATTTACGTAAGATAATTAAGGAAACCTTTATTTATTGTTCCGAGTTTGATATAAGTGTCAGTAACTCGGATACACATATACGGTTCGACTATTCGATATAAATGCTTCGGTACGAATGATGCGATTTAAATATTTTGATATAAGTATTCGGAAATATTCGATATAAGTATTCGATATAAGTATTCAAAAATAAATATTGATATATATGTGTTCGACATGGGTATTCGATCTAAGTATTTTGGTGAAAGCATTCGATATGATAACTCCGATATATGAGTACTCCCGGTATAAGTGTGCGATATAAGTGGCTATGTGTATACGGATATGGATCGTCGAAGTCCGAGTATTCTAATATGAGTGTGCTTTATAAGCCTTAATGTTCTCCACGTACGATCTCGGATCGCTTAAATGTCCGAAGAGGTTTCGTATTTCAAAACGCTCATAACTTCCCGATATTAATTTGGAAGAATCCGAAATTCGTTTTAAGCTTTTGAATGTCGGTAAATGTACGTATTCACCCGTGAATGTGCATATGGTTTCTCACGACTATATCGTCAAGTCAATGTATACACATTGCGTCCGGGCCCGAGGGATCGTGCGCATGCTTACATAAACATCATGTATAACAATCACGTCCGGGCCGGGTACGTAATCGTGCGGGTTCCGGCACACCGCGTCCCTCGCGGGCGGGCCGGGCTGTTTATGTATATGATATTATGATCGATGATATGGGGACGGTGGCACCATCCCCATATGATCACATATGTTCCAGCGTCCCATATAGAGGCGGGGTTAGCGTTACCGCGTCCCTCCAGGAGAGTGGGATACTCGTGAATAATGCATATGCGCATGATAATATATGATACGGATGCATAATACGTAGTGGAAAAGCATTTTGATATTA
This sequence comes from Lycium ferocissimum, assembly GCF_029784015.1. NCBI lineage: Eukaryota > Viridiplantae > Streptophyta > Magnoliopsida > Solanales > Solanaceae > Lycium > Lycium ferocissimum. The sequence goes on along the minus strand of NW_026718590.1, from coordinate 7,033 downwards.
AGGACACTCGATGCACGATTTTGCAGTAGTGGAACACCATATGCAATATTGATAACATACAACAATCTTACGCCTCCATGCTTACGATTTTGATTACAAATGTATGCGCATCTTTCTATACGTACGGCTCTTAATAATACGTACGGCATACTTACGTACGTCGACTATTACGATATCAAACGTACGTACGACTCTTTACGAGTAACGTCGACACGGCTAAGTAGGTCATAGGATTACGGGTATGTTCGATATAGTTACGTACATTCGATATTTCGTCCGATATATGACCTCGTCTGAAATTAGGAAAGGATAGCTCTCCGTCCCACGTGCTGACATCACCGGTGCGCTTTTTGCCCATTCAAGCGGACATAATAGGGAATTGACAAAGTAAGCATTTTAGTACTGAGGTGGTTCGTATGTAAATTACGTACTCCGTCGAATTCATAACGATTTATGGGTAAAATAAGACAAATCGGATTTCATTTGCACAAATATGTAGGTTAAAACAATTCTTCGACTATGGTTACACAACAAATCATGCTCGGTACATTCTACCGAATCCTCGAAAATGCGTTTCATGCGCGCGGTACTCTGTAGATTATTATAGAAGATGTTCCGGCGGAGATGGTCAAATTCCCTAGTTTTCCCGGATGCTAAGAGAAGAAATCGGGAGAGTTTGTACATACCTGATTTATGTCCTTAGAGACTTTGCGAACGGCGTCCCCGTATTGGTTGTCGATCAGCAAGCGGCTCCGTCGGCCGATATGTTGGTACTATTATATACTTACAATTTTGTATGATTATGGATTTGTTCGAGTTGAAGGCTACGAAAAAAAAAAATCTACTATGTATTTTATCTTATTCGATTTAAAAAGGTTGACGTGATTTTATGTGCGTAAAAATACCAACAACCGCTCGGCCTGCATTAAGGGTCGGGTGCCCATCGCACTACAAGGTCGGGGTGTGACAAATAGTTCTTTTACATGACTTCACAACATTCATTATTTCCATGTTACTACCTCAACCATTACATTCAAACCAATATTAACGTTTATATATTCAACTACCAATCCAAACCCATTCAAACCATATACAAGACCACTTTAAACAAATCATACAATATTTCAACCAACCCAAATAATGTCCCAACTTACCCACAAGAAATTGTCTCCAAACCCGAGAACAACACCAAACATATTCTTGCCTTCCAAATTCATGAATTACACTAATAATCCACACATTAACAAGGCAATTCTTATAAATACAAAAATCACATAAAATTCACATAAACTTCAAATCCTCCCATAACTAACATAACATGTCTTTAAGTCATCAAACTTACATTTTTTTCCATAAAATCCATAACGACGTTAACGAAAACACTAACAACAATTTGTTCATTTTCAACACACAAAGAAGGCCATTCGGCCACCACCCAATTTCCACACAAAATGATTTTCATTCTTTTCTTCACACCACAACAATTAAAACATGCTAACTAACATTAATACATGGCTTATGCTTCAACACACATACACACGGCCAAGACCTACTATACACGGCCAACTTCAACATCATTCCTACCATGAATTTCTTCCTTTTTTTAGCATACAACAACACATATAAACCATCTATAACACAAGAAAACAAGATTAAGCTCACCTTTCTTCTTCCACTTCTCAACTTGCCTAAGTTGGTGGTTAGAGAAAACGAACAAACTATCGCCGGGGAAACAACAACTCCACGTTACTTAGCACCCTTGAATTAGCAAGTTTGTTAAAGGAAAAAAAAAATTTTGAGGGGCAAAATCTTGGTCTTCCTTTTCCTTTCTCTTGGCCGAATAGGCCCTATAACTCTCTCTCTTCTCTTTGGTTTCTTGATTTCTCTAGAATTTGGCTAAGTGTGGAAGATGACTAAGTCATCTTTTATAAACCACAACTTAAGTCCATGTGGCCATGGTCCACTACCAAGTGGCCGGCCACCTTGCCCCTCATTTTTTTTTTTTTTGAATTTTCAACTTTCCGAAAATAGCATACTTACTAAAAATGGAAAATTCCTCCAAGTGTTTCCTTACCCTTTTCAAGACATTAAAACCATACACAATTTAAGCCGTTAAAACAAACGAAAGTCTCTCGGGATAGCCTTGTCCCTAACTTCTCATAATTCACTCAAGTTGTCCCGTTACTCAAAATACGGGATATAACATCCTTCCCCCCTTTAGAACATTCGTCCTCGAATGTTCAACTAACCCGTAGAGTCTTATAAGGGTCTCGGGGTTTTCCTGTCTCCTACGCCTCGGTCGCCTTTCTTATCTCGATAGGGAACCTTACCAATAGACTGAGCATCCGCGTCAACTACATTGTGGTATTAATCGTCTCTATCCGGCACTTGGGCCACATTTGATCGATGAGTATACGACAGCTGCGTTGCAGCCGGGTATGGATATTTCCCGTATACAGGCTTATGCACAAAATCTGGAGGACCGTAAGCGTCAGCGGAGGACAGAGCTTGAGTGTGACTGGGGCCACGGTAAGAGGGCTAGATCTTTAGATATCGGGGGTGAGTTCAAAGAAGGACAGAGACAGCAGTATTCCCGGTATCCATTCCATTCAGCAGGGAATGCACCTCCGCAATTTTTAGGCCCGAGATTTGATCGGTCTTCCTATTCTAGAGCGGGTCAGAGTTCTAGAGCTTTAGGTCCTCGACGCCAGACCGGAGTCGGGCCGAGATGAGACCCCGCTGCCCAATTGTTATGCCCGGTGTGGCAAGTTAACGCAGGTCGATGTCGGTTGGGATCGATGTTTGTTATGCTTGTGGCTAGCCGGAGTCACGGGATGCGGCGGTGTCCCGATGAGAGGCGGGAGTAAAGTACGGCCCACGGGGTGCGCGGTGGTTCTTCTTCTGTGACACACCCTTGGGGCAAGGTTCTCGAGCACCAGCGGTGGTAGAAGGAGGAGTGGAGTGTTTAGCTCGAGTGGACCTCAGCACTGCGTCAATGCACTAGCCGGTAGACAAGATCGCGAGTCGTCTCCTGATATTGTCACAGGTATATTATCAGTTTCCTCTTATGATATGTATGCACTGATTGATCCAGGTTCTACTTTATCATATGTTACTCCATTTATTAATTTAGTGCAAATTTGGGATAGAGCACTTTGAGTCAATTAAACCTTTTGAGAAGTCTGCGCCGGTTGGTGACCCGATCATGGCTAGGCGAGTATATAGAGGTTGTGTAATCATAGTTGTTACACCCGGGAAATTTCGTGTTGCCAAGGCTGCGAGACGGCTTAGTATGAGCTCAAGGGAGAGCAAGGTTATACAAGGATCGAGGAGGAAGATTATATGATGCGAGTATAAGAATATATATATGACATTTAGAGACCGTATGGAGTTAGTCGGTTAACGCGTTACTTGACGAATAGCCCTCGTAACCGTAAGTTAAGGTGAGGCCCGCATATGGGGGGTTTTATAAAGGACATACGAAAAGTGATATGAGTAGTACATGAGAAGTTGAGAAAATCTTAAGAGGACCCTTAAGCCAAATAAGGGCATAAGCCCTCCAAAGGATGATTTAAGGATACGTTTTCGGATGATGCGACTTAAAGGGCCAAAACGCTATTATAAGTTTGGAATTTGGAAACACGCCAAAAATGAAAGTTGTAGATAATTGAAAGAAATTTCCAACCATAGGTTGTGGGTCTACGTATAATATCGGGATCAAGAATTATGGCCATTTTATGATAAAGACTCCAAGTTGCCAAATGGCTTCCGCGGGTCCCACTTGAGAAGGTCGGTGGAACCGACCTGTAGAGTGTATAAATACCCCCATAAACTATTTTTCATAATTTTTACATTCTCAATAGTCCCGAAACTTCCCAGACAAAACCTCCAAAAATTTATAGCCCATTAAATCAAGAATTTAACAAGATTACACCAAACTAGTCCATGAAAGGTGATTGTTCTTGCTTCTACTTGATGTTGTGGTAAATTTGGTCTTGAATAAAGTTGGTGTGGCTGAATTTATTCAAGTATAAGGTATGTTATTCATCCTATCTCTTATGTTGAGTTGATTTAAAGGTTTTACAAGTCTTAAAAGTGAAAATAGTTATAGAGGAATGGTCATAAAGTGTCGTGTTATAGTTATTGTGTTTATTAGTTTGTTTTGAGCTTGTTGTGTTTTAAATTTTGGGCTGATTTACATGTATAGAGATGGTATCTAATGTTGTTGGTGTGTTGATGAGATTATGCTCCTTGATTGGAAGAAAGGAAGTGTATATTGTTGTTGTATGTTGAAAAACATCGTGTGGGATGTTTCTGGAATATATTGGTATGGATAATAGTGTTGTTGATGTTGGTATTGTTATTGTTGTTGATTGGTTGCTGAGTTGTAATTTTGGGCTAGGCATATAAACAGAGGAGATGCTGTCGAAATTTTGGCAGATTCTAGAAAGATTTATTTGAAGGCTTAGGATAAGTATATAACAATGGGCCTAATCATAGTATGAATGGTCTTCTATGTAGACTTACGGGCTCGGACGGATAAGTGTAGGTAGTTGGAGGTTGAACAAGTATGTTAAGGCTCGTCCCTTTCTTTCAAAGGCATGATCCCTAAGGCACGATTTCATAAATGCTTCCATAACTTCTTTGTCTTCAAAAGATAGAAGTTTATGACTTCAAGGCATGATTCCTTTCCCGATAATCCATAAATGTTTTCCAAAATGCCCGTATTTTCAAACCGAGAGATTTATGATTCTGCGAGAGCTCTTATGATAACTGGGATGAACATGTTTTTACGATGATAATGATGATGTCAAAGATGAGAATATTTTCTATGATGATAATGATTTTATGGTTAAAAGTCTCCAAGTTATGAGATCAATGTTTTTATGAGATTATGGAGCTTATTTCATGATTTTCTCGATTTTATTCATTTTTTTGGTCTCACCTTATAATAATTTTTCCTTCAAGGTGAGATACAACGATGATGATTATTCCGCGTAATATAATCGAGAGGAGTTACCGACCTTACGTCACTCCGCTAAAGTAGTAGTTTTTATTTGAACTCCCATGCATGCTATAAGTATAATATGTGTGTAAAGTTATTTTGTGACATTACCAAGTTCTATTATTTCATTTTGCTTATGCACTGCACTCATTCTCATTCTTCATGTATATATATATAAGGCACAGTTGATAGGGGGTGACGCTGTGGCCTATGATACGATGTTTATATATATAAGGCATAGTTGACAGGGGGTGATGCTGTGGCCTATGATGTGATGTTTATATATATAAGGCATAGTTGACAGGGGGTGACGTTGTGGCCTATGATGTGATGTTTATATATATAAGGCACGGTTGACGGGGGTAATATTTGTGGCCTATGTTGTGATGTTTTTAGGGGTGACGATGTGGCCTAGGTTGTGGCAATTCTATAGATATATGTGTTTTGTTGATATAGCCATAATGATTTATTTATCTCTGCACATTCATTGAAATGTCTCAGATATCTTCTGTGATTTTATTTACATATTGATTTAAAAAGGTTAAAGTTGCGTATGGTATACGCAGCAAGAGGCAATCAAATGTACGAGGTCATCTTTTATCCTTTGTTATGTTCTATACTTCTTATTATGTTGTTATTCATGCCTTGCATACTCGGTACTTGTTTGTGCGCGTCCACTTCTTGTGGACGGCGTTTCCTTGCCACGCGGTGTATACGGATGAGTAGAAGACATTGGCTATAGGATGTTGCCGAGGCTATCAGCTGGATTGGTAAGCTCCATCTCGGTTCGGAGTGTTGCGGAGTCGGTACTTATGTTATGGTATCTCGTGTATGTTAGAGACATTTGCGGATAGTGTCTTGTGGATAGCGCGTCGAGATGTCGGCTTCGGTTGTGTAAAAGCGACCATATAGGTCGATGTGTTTTATGCTTTATTTTTAAAGATTTTATGTGACTAAAGGTTTTACGCTGAATTAACGATAAGGGAGGTCACGATTTGACGAAAAGGATTTTATTGAAAAGTTTTTTTACCGACGGAAGCGTCGTTTTATAGATTAAGGGTTCACAAAAGGTTGTGACTCCGAGATGGAATAGTAGTATGGTACTCGGCCAGGTAGGGTCTTGGGTATCAATCGCGGCCCTACGGTTTGGGTCGTGACAATAGTGTGTAATCGTCATACCGCCCAGCGATTTCATTGAGTTAGATATGATTGATTTTGATGTCATTATGGGTATGGATTGGTTAGCTTCCTGCTATGCTAATGTCGGTTGTAGAACAAAGGTAGTCGGTTTCGGTTTCCGGAGGTAGACAGTCTTAGAGTGGAAGGGTAATGTTGCTTCCTGGGGGTAGGTTTATTTCCTACCTTAAAGCGAGCAAGATGATCGGAAAGGAGTATATACATTACGGTTCGGGTTCGGGATGTACAACGAGAATCAACGACCACTTCGGTCGTTCTGTGGTGAATGAGTTTCCGGAAGTGTTTCCGGACTAGGCTTCCGGCATTCCACGGAGCGGGAGATTGATTTTACTATTGATCTATTACCGGATACTCGGCCAATATCCATTGTCCTTATAGAATGGCATCTTTGCCCGGGTTGAAGGAATTGAAGGAGCAACTCGGGGATTTACTTAAGAAGGGCTTTATTAAGGCCCGATTACATCGCGTGGGGAGCACCCCGGTATTATTTGTAAGAAAGAAGGATGGCTCCTTGTGAATGTGTATTGATTATAGGCAAGCCGAATAAAGTGACTATAAAGAATAAGTATCCGACTTGGGGATTGATGACTTATTTGATCGGTAACTGGGTGCTAAGTATTTCTCGAAGATAGACTTGAGATCGAGATATCATTAGGTTAGTGTGAAAGAGGAAGACATTCCGAAGACGACTTTCAGGACTAGATATGGGCACTATGAGTTTTGTGTCATAATTTCGGGTTAACTAATGCTCCATTTTGTATTTATGGACTTTGATGAGCCATTTTTCTAGATTTGTTTGTGATTGTATTCATAGAAGATATTTTGGTTTAT
>NW_026718589.1:0-13145 GCF_029784015.1 Lycium ferocissimum | reverse complement strand
CAAAATTTGGGAAAACCTCCCCATACATATAGCATCCCCGAGAATTTAACTGCGCGTAACAATCAACAACAACCCAACAACATCAACAACAATAACAATCACCACAAATCACAATATAACGCAATTAGTCTATTTTCCAACATAATGCCATAATTCTCATTTCGACTTCACACTTTCAAATCCATACCAACATGCTCTCATTCATTACTAGCCAAGGTCATTACAATATAATTTGAGCATTTCATAGCATTTCTACAATATATTTTCAAGATATACGAAATATACAAACTTTCCACCAAAGCCATAATTCATCCAACACTTCTAATTTTTGGCATACTTATTCATAACATGTTTCCACCTTCTAGTTCCATCAACAATCATCATAATTTGCACCCTAACAACTTCATTCTTATAATTACATAAACTACTACAAAGTTACATATTTCTACAACAACCTTACAACATATTTTCCATGACAACAAGAACCATTAACCTTCCATTTACTTCACAAGGCCATAACAACACAATTAACATAATAACTAAAAATTGTTCATCCATCTCCATCAAACACCATACACGGCCACACACTTATACACCCACAACACACAATTTTCATGATTTTCATGCACTTTACACATGCTACCACATATATATAATTTTGTCACGACCCAACCCCGTAGGCCGTGACTAGTGCCCGAGTTGGGCACCCAAACGCATTTATCGAACCCGAATCACACACACTCGCTTATGCACATATGAATATCAAACGCCGTCTCAAACACAACCATACACATACATAGAAGCCGCGAGGCTATCAATGGCACAACGGCCCAAAATATATACATGCGAGCCGATATATTCGCACGGCGAATAGGTTCGCCCAAAACATATAACATACGAACACATCCGTACGTAGTAGGCACATAACCCACATATACATCTGGCTGTGCCTCTAAACAAACCAACAGAATCATATGACGGGACAGGGCCCCGCCGTACCCCTGAACACACACACACATATGCAACGAATGAGTATATACCAAGATATAGGCTCCGGGATGAAAGGAGCACTCCAACACAAAGCGGGGAATAGGCCTCCTAAACTCGCGATCGCCAACCGGGCGTACGTACCGCGGACGAAACGCAACTCCCCCGAAGAAAGGGGGCCGCACGAATATGTACTGAGTATGCAAAGCAGAAAATATAGTAAATAAATCTGAGTCACGCTCGAAACAGGAGTACCGAAAGTAAGTACATTTCCAAAATGCCAAATGTTTATTTTCAAAATAGAAAGCATGCAAAAGGGCACTAAAATATGGTCGCCGCCCGTCGATGGCGCCATAACACGGCGATAACACCGGAAGGTTTCAAATCTCCGTACAACCCCGAACGCAACACATCATCACAACACATCATAAGACATATCACGCATAACTCCATAAACGAACCCGCCTATGGCGAGGTTCTCGGAACCGTAACACAGATAACACCGGAATATATCATAGTGCGCACGACAACATAACCGGCCGGAACCGCGAACGATGTACCAACAAACCGCACGACCGGAGTCGTGAGTAACCATATGCATAAAATCATTATCATAGGTTCAAAAAGTAAGTAAAATGACCATACTTGGGAATCGGGAAAATCGTCATACCAAACTCTTTCAAACGTCATTAGAAATGTACAAAGGAAGGTCGCGGACCCACGACGAGTGTCAACCCGAGCCGGGCCCGCCTATGGAAAACATACTCATCACACGTCATACAACCTCCCACAACGATATCGAGGCAATCCGAGCCCTTAGTCGAAAGTTACGGCCGTAGTTCAACACCGTTTAAGAATAAAGCTCTTTTGAAAATCAAGTTTTTATGCAACTTTAAAATCAATTTTTCCAACAACATCAAAACCAATATTTTCTCACATCAACATACGAATGCCAAGGGACAAACGCGAATCATAGACACGCTCGGATTGTGAGAATAGAATTTCCTCGAGGCTCGTGTCGTAGCCTATGTATAACTAAGACATGCCAAAAAGAAAGAAGAGTTAAGCTTTACATACCTCGCTTGCACACAACGCTAATCCAATCAAACCTATATCTCGAGTTCTCCAAGATCTACATAACATCAATAAATACCAACGTCAACCAAGCATTAAGAAGCTCGTTTTCAAACTAACACATAATTCTACGGAAATTTGGGCAGCACTTCCTTTATAAACGACCAACCCCGAGAATTCAACTCGCCAAATTCAACAACACAACGACACCAACAATCATTCCAAATCAGCCCATAACACTTACCATACCACTTGAATCATTAAACTCTCATTTCTAACATGGAATCCACATAACAACAACAACCAAAATTCCAAGAAAACGAATTCATTCCTTGACACACATAAGAGGCCATATTCGGCCAACACACCAACATACATGCTTCATGATCTTTATTCGTTTCAACACACTAAAACAACCAAACATACTACATAAAACTTAGTTCATTCTTCAACATACAAAGTTGTCCATTTTCGGCCACAACAACATCACACAACTTCCATGACTTCCATCCATTTCTACACTTCATAACAACACTCAAACATACTAAATACAATTAATCCATTACTACTACTACACAACACACCACACGGCTACAACACTAATATGCCGCTTTGACATCCATGATTTCATGATTTTCATTTTTACCATGATTTCATGATTTTCACCCATTTTTATTTTTCATACCACAACATAGCACAAACCATTCAAATACATGAAAAAAAGGATTAGTTCTTACCTTCTTCACTTGATTCTTCCACTCCAACAACCACACCTTGTTGTTCTTCACCTTCTAATGAATTGAAAAGCTTAAGGAAAATATTTTTTTTTGGAAAGGATTTTGATCTTCTATTTTTTTTCTCTTTGGCCGAACACTACACCCTCTCTCTCTCTCTTTCTTTTTCTCCAAACTTCTTGAAAACTCTAAGGATGAAGATGAAGAGATAAGATGACCTTGTCATCTTTTAATTACCCTTAATGGCCAACCATGTGGCCATGGCCCACTCCAAAGGTGGCCGGCCACATGGCCCATTTTTTTCCAATAATTTTCAACTTCCAAAATTTCCACTTTTGGTCCCAAATTTTTCCTAAACGTCCATGCCAACAAACTCATACATACATAGGTCTTACGACAAAATCGAAGGTCAAACATCTCGACTTCGCATCCCGGAATGGTCCTGACCTTAACTTATCATAGTTAACCCGAATCGTCCCGGCGTTCAAAATACGGGATGTAACATCCTTCCCCCCTTTGGAACATTCGTCCTCGAATGTTTAACTAGTCTTATAGGGTCGTACAAGGACCTCGGGGAAAATTCCCGTTATTACCATAACACGTAGTCGTACCTGCCAATCATACTCTTTCTTTTCTCCTTTATCTCACTGCCAATTTCTCAAGTCATCTCCTTAGCTTTAATTCGAACTCTTCTACTGCTCCTTTTTCTTAGATCTCGTCTTTCAACTTTCCGATCACACATTATGCTGCAATCCTAGCTTCTCATTTGCCTCTTACATCTGAATTTGCAAGATTTCCAAAAAACTTCCCAGGGGGTCACCCATCCTGAATTTGCTCTCACCCCAGCACGCTTAACCTCGGAACTCCGATGAAATACGATGCTTTACCCCCAGTATAATCGCGTCCGCCTTACCACATGACTTTCATCACATAATCTGGAGTAAATTGAAGCCCTAACAGATTTCCAGACGCTCTCATAACACACTTACTATTTTAGCCCTCTTCGACCCTCGACGCTAACTTCTCACCTACGGACATGCCTACTCCCCCATTCCAGATACCCAAATTCCCTACGGTAACGTACATACCTTGATCGGCGTTATTTGCAAATACCTAATTATCGGCTTTCGGTCCCTACTCGCCGCTACCGTACAACATTCACACAACAAATACACATACATAAGAATATTTCAATAAAGGCTCATATACCGTATCCGCATTCGGTGCGCCTCGGATCCCGCCTGCACCGCCAAAGCGTATATGCGGTTCGAAGGACCGCCGGGAATCGGGACTCCGCCGCGGCCTGCTCGCCACGCCTCCCGGTGCCGCACACCCCGACCCATAGGGCGCATAGCCGCCGAAGATGAACCGGGCACCGATCCGCAGTCGCGCCGCACCGCCCAAACCAACCCTAGCCGGCAATCCTCATCGATGGCCTCGACGGCCACAATTAAAAGCAGTGTGCACCGCCGGCACGGAAACACTCTCCCCCGGTGAGACCTCCGCCGCCAAAACCGCAGGTCCGGGTGGTCTCATCCGACTAGAACCTCCGCTGCTCGAGGACCTAAGGCCCTGGAACTCTGATCCGCCCCGGACGGTCCTACGCCGTCAAATCGCCTACTAACAGACTGTGCATCCCGGCCTGGCGGCGGGAAATATCCACCGGACTGATACTGAGGCTGCCCGCCTCGGGAATCTCCTGAATATCCCGCCCATCTGGCCCTCTTCGGGGCGGCCTCCTTATCACGATCTCTACCGGATCGGACCGCTCGGTGCCGGTCCTCCATCCCCTGGGCGTGCGCCTGCAACCGGGCGATGTCCATATCGGTCTGCGCCGCCATCGTCATGCAGCTATCAATCAAGTAGCTGTCCAATCCTATCACATATCGATGCATCCGGTCGGCCATATCTGCCACTATCGCAGGTGCATATCGGGCCAGAGAATCGAACTCCAGGTTATACTCACGAACACTCCGACCCCTCTGTCGTATCTCGCAAATCTATCAACCCTCGCCCTCCGCAACTCCGGCGTAAAGTGACGAGAAAGGCACCGTAAACTCGTCCCACGTGGCCGGAAGACCCTCACCCCCGGATAGCTCCCGTGACTCATACCAATTAAGTGCGATATCTCGCACCGTGCGAAGCTAACTCAACCCGACTCTGGCCTCCGAAGCCCCGACCGGCCCCAATGAGCGTCTCATCCGCCGAATGAAATCATGGGGGTCCTCGTCGGGCTTAGACCCGAAAAACTGGGGGCCGCATGTCAAGAAATCGTGAACCCTCGTGCTATCACGCCCGTCATCATCGCACCTCTCCGCCCGCGTCCGCGAGCTTGTCCCCGCCACTATCGTCGTCAATAACCGTACGGCCTCCTCAATGTCCTCGTTCCCGCACCCGGCCGGGGAGCCGGGGGCGCCGAGGGACCCTCCCGCCGTCCTCGCGGTGGAGGGCCGAACCTCCGACCGTAGCACACTACCGGGCGTAGTCCGAGCACGAGCCCGTGTAATCTCTCTGCCCGACTAGCCTCTCCTCGCCACCACCTTGCCCTTCGGGCGACCGTTGCCTCTTCGGGAGGCATCGCTGAAAGATATAACAATTGGTCAGAAAAGAGTCATCTTAATAGCACAGCTCTATCGCACGATCTAAGATTCAAGGAAAAGTAACACCCTAGATGTCTTGTAGCCTCCTGTTTATAGATGTGGTGCACAACACACCGATAAACAAGACTCTACGAGACACGGCCTGTAGACATTCCGAGGACAAACCGCTCTGATACCACTTTGTCACGATCCAACCCCGTAGGCCGTGACTAGTCCCGAGTTGGGCACCCAAACGCATTTATCGAACCCGAATCACACACACCTGGCTTATGCACATATGAATATCAAACGCTGTCTCAAACACAACCATACACATACATAGAAGCCGCGAGGCTATCAATGGCACAACGGCCCAAAATATATACATGCGAGCCGACAAGGCTGCCACGACGAATAGGTTCGCCCAAAACATATAACATACGAACACACCTGTACAGAGTAGGCACATAACCCACATATACATCTATGTGCCTCTAAACAAACCAACAATCATGACGGGACAGGCCCCGCCGTACCCCCGAACACACACACACATATGCAACGAATGAGTATATACCAAGATATAGGCTCCTCGGATGAAAGGAGCACCCAACACGTGCTGTATAGGTCTCTATAAACTCGGCGGATCGCCAAACCGGGGCGTCCGTACCGCGGACATGAAACGCGCCCCCGAAGAAAGCGGGGCCGCACGAAATATGTACCGAGTATGCAAAGCAGAAAATATAGTAAATAACCGAGTCACGCTCGAAACAATGAGTACCGAAAGTAAGTACATTTCCAAAATGCCAAATGTTTATTTTCAAAATAGAAAGCATGCAAAGTATACGTAAAATATGGTCGCCCGCTCGTCGATGGCGCCATAACACAAAGATAACACCGAAGGTTTCAAATCTCCGTACAACCCCGAACGCAACACATCATCACAACACATCATAAGCCATATCACAAAGATAACTTCATAAACGGAACCCGGCCCTATGGCGAGGTCTCGGAACCGTAACACAAGATAACACCGAATATATCATAATGCGCACGACAACATAACCGGCCCGGAACCGGCGAACGATGTACCAACAAACCGCACGAGCAGAGTCGTGAGTAACCATATGCATAAAATCATTATCATAGGTTCAAAAAGTAAGTAAAATGACCATACTTGGGAATCGGGAAAATCGTCATACCAAACTCTTTCAAACGTCATTAGAAATGTACAAAGGAAGGTCGCGGGACCCACGGATGAGTGTCAACCCGAACCGAGCCCGCCTATGGAAAACATACTCATCACACGTCATACAACCTCCCACAACGATATCGAGGCAATCCGAGCCCTTAGTCGAAAGTTACTACGCTCGTAGTTCAACACCGTTTAAGAATAAAGCTCTTTTGAAAATCAAGTTTTTATGCAACTTTAAAATCAATTTTTCCAACAACATCAAAACCAATATTTTTCACATCAACATACGAATGCCAAGGGACAAACGCGAATCATAGACACGCTCGGATTGTGAGAATAGAATTTCCTCGAGGCTCGTGTCGTAGCCTATGTATAACTAAGACATGCCAAAAAGAAAGAAGAGTTAAGCTTTACATACCTCGCTTGCACACAACGCTAATCAAATCAAACCTATATCTCGAGTTCTCCAAGATCTACATAACATCAATAAATACCAACGTCAACCAAGCATTAAGAAGCTCGTTTTCAAACTAACACATAATTCTACTGGAAATTAAAAAGACTTCCTTTATAAACGGACCAACCCCGAGAATTCAACTCCGCCAAATTCAACAACACAACGACACCAACAATCATTCCAAATCCCCCCCTTCTCGTGGGCCGCGTTTCATGCCCGCAGTGGTATACTCGATTTGGTGATCCTCCGCCTTAGGACTTCTACTCGGCTTTTCTTGGAGTGTTCCGTTGTTCCGGAGCCTAGACTTTTGGCACGGATCTTCTTCCGATATATGTATATGTTTATTCGAAGTACGGCGGGGCCCCCGTCCCGTCATAGTTCACTATCGATACTCTTAGAGGTCCGTAGTACGTGTGGGGTTGTACATAGATGTTGTTCACGTGTTAGCATGACTTATATTTTGGGACATTCCCTACGTAGTGGCGACCTTGTCGGCTTGCGTATGTATGTTGGGATGTTGTATGTGTGTGCACCTTGTCGGCTTGCGTTTATGCTTGGGGATATCCCCGTACGTTGTGACACAGCTTTGTCGCCGTGTATTATGATATCTTTTGATTAGTTGTAACTCCTCAGAGACAAAAGTTACCATGATATACGTATGTGATGTTTTGAGATGACGTATGTTTTCACAAAGTTTTTATATGATGTTCATGTCACGACCCGAACTACGGGCCGCGACGGGTATCCGGGGCTACCCACCGAACACCGCTCATACTATTACTTATCTGCACTTATTCATACTACATGCTCATAGTCATAAGAATATATCGTCATTTGAAACATTATCACTTTTATAAACATAGGCCCTTCGGCTATCAAAATGATATATACACATATACACATACATATACATGGAGACCATGGGACCATACTACCCACACATGCGTATCTACGAGCCTCTACTAGAGATCTAGACATATGGACGGGACAGGACCCCGCCATGCCCAATCATGAATAGACATACATATGTACTAAAAGAATAATCAATGGCACCTCCGGACAATGGAGTGCTCACACGCCAGCTACTAGCCCCTATAGATCAAAGACAGTCTCCTTGCCTACCTGTGGGCATGAACAAAACGTTCGAAGAAAAGGACGTCAGTACGAATATGGTACTGAGTATGTAAGACAGGAATGAAATAAGCATAGTAAGCATATCATAAGTCATGGGATGGATATACAACCTGTGTACTCATATAATCATAGGTACATTTCATATACATTCATCATACATAAGCATGTCATATACATTACCATAGCGTATGCCTTATCATATCACATATACATCATCATGCCATACATGCGTCGTCATATCAATCATACATCATCATGTCGTTAACCCGCGTCCGGGTAACCATCATATGCCGCCCACTAGTGGTGTCATGCCCGGCCCTCTAGGCTCGGTAGAATCATAGCAGCCCGCCTTAGCGGTGACATACCCGGCCATCTAGGGACGGTAGAATTATAGTAGCCCGCCTTAGCGGTGACATGGCCGGCCATCTAGGCCTGGTAGAATCATAGCAGCCCGTCTTAGCGGTGACATGCCCGGCCATCTAGGCACGGTGGAATCGTATCATCATACATAGCATGCATTTATCATCGTACATTATACATCATCGTAGTCATCGCTATCATTCATTTCATAGGTATATCATAGTTTCATCATAAGTTAATATCATCATACATATATCATCAATTTATACATTAGAACTTGGAAGCAAGTATAGTCATGTCAGGGTGACGTAAGGTCGTGAATCCCCCGATGTCATTATGAGCATTCGTAACTATCCCGCCTCACCTCAAGGAACAAACATAAGGTGAGCGTATGTAGTGATTGACATCAATAGATTTCATATGACTTCATTAGCTTAGTTGGAACATCACATCATAGGCTATAGCATCTCTAGGTTTAAGCTCATCATTATCATTATCGTAATCGTAGCATATCTCTTATCTCGTATGGCTATTCGTGCATAATGGCTCGTGACCTTCTTGAAGATAGGACATTCGTAATGAAAGAGGAAATTCATGCCATATGGACTCATGCCTTAGAAGGAAGGGATTAGCCTCACATACCTTTGTCGTTTACTATTCTATCGTTTGCTCGTTCTCCTTGAGTGCACTTGTTTATACCTTCAAGAGAATTCGTATCGTCATTAGCTAACTAATCATGAAAACGTACTTACTAGAGCTAGAGAAATTTGGGCAGCATTTCCTTTGTTTATACTACTTTCCGCCATATTCCATATCAACTCCCAACATTCATAACAACCATCACAATATCGCTAACAACAATCGTCATTCATTTACATAATTCGCATTTCACAATTCTACTTCAATTCTCCATATTCATGACTAAAAGTCCATCGTCGTATTCTTTCATATCCAATACTTATTTCATGTTCTATAGGTCATTTACAACGCATTCATAACATCAACATATCCATTTCCATGATTCAATTCAACTACAACTCACTAGTACTACTATTCACACATTTGATGACCCATTTGCTATACACTTCTACAATCCATGTGTTTCAACTTATAAATACTTCAAACAACATGTAAAACATCATGAAACTTACCTTAGATGATAGAGGAATAATCTTCGAATGGTGATTCACCCTTAGCACCAAAACCCTATTTTATCTCTCTTGGGATTTCTTGACTTGGATGACTTTTAATGGGTTTCCTTCACTTGATTCACCTTAATTCTTGTTGTTGATCCTTGCTTTCTCTTGTTTTCTTATGGATGAAGTGGGTGGAATGTTCTAGAGAGTTCTTGAAGTGTAGAGGTGAAGTGGGAAATGAAAATGAAATGAAAAGGGTCCCTTATATAAAAATGGACTTCAGTCCCGATTGAAATATACGGACCAACATACGGTCCGTATAAAATCTACTGACCGTATGTTGGACCGTATATCTGGTCCAGTGAATCATAACATGTCGGCCGATCTACGGCCAGACATACGGTCCGTAGATCTTATACGCGCATGTCCGGCCGTATGTTTGCCAGCGCTTTTCGAGAGTTGTTTCGTCGACTCGTTTGATCTCCGACCTTATGGAACCTTCTTAACACTTGCTCATTACTTCAATACCATTCTAAGGGAAGTTATAACTCTTCCTCAAAGGGTCATTAAGACATCATTAACTTAATGCTCAAAATTCTTATCCGATACCCAACATATGACTCGCTTCTCTTAACAACTTTCTTTCCTTCACCCGAATGTCTTTGGAAATCTTAATTAGCATCATCAATTACTATCTCCTATTTGTCCAAACCTCGTATACATCATACCCCTCGCTTGTCTATTCACTGTACGCTAACGGGGAATTTTCCGAGGTGTAACATTCTTCCCCCCTTTTGGAACATTCGTCCCCGAATGTTAAGTCGTTGGGGATCCTAGAAAATTTCGCCAGAGTTTTCCCTGTAATATGGCACTACCATCCTGTCACAACAACCCATAATATCATTGCCTCACAGGGCCACAACACAATAGCAATATAGATTGGCCACACACGACCCATATACATAAAAATAAAGCATACATACCTTATCATTTTGAAATTTCATCATAGGTTTCTTCTGAGGGCTGAAATAAATGTGGGTATGTGGATTTCATCTTCTCTTCCGCTTCCCAAGTCATTTCTTCTCGATTGTTATTTCGCCATAAGACTTTCACTGAAGCTATTTCCTTGTTCCGAAGTCTTCGTACTTTTTGTCTAGTATGGCAATAGGCACTTCTTCATAAGCTAGCTTTTCTGTAATCTGAACATCATCTATTGGCACAATCTTTGTGGGATCTCCCACACATTTGCGGAGCATAGAGACGTGAAATACTGGATGAACTAATTCAAGCTCGGAAGGCAATTCTAATTCATATGCCACTTGACCCACTTTGCGGATGATTTTGTAGGGTCCAATGTATCGAGGACTTAGCTTTCCTTTCTTACCGAATCTCATCACCCCTTTCATCGGTGATACTTTCAAGAACACCCAATCATTAACTTGAAATTCTAGATCTCGCCGGCGATTATCCGCATAAGACTTTTGGCGACCTTGGGCTGTCAATAATCGGTCTCGTATCACCTTGACTTTTTCTACTGCTTGCTGAATCAACTCGGGCCCTATTAACTGTACTTCTCCGACATCAAACCATCCAATTGGAGATCTACATTTCCTTCCATATAGAGCTTCATATGGAGCCATTTGGATACTGGAATGGTAGCTATTGTTATATGCGAACTCAATTAGGGGTAAGTGGTCATCCCAACTACCACCAAAATCTAGTACACATGCTCATAGCATATCCTCCAAGGTCTGTATAGTGCGTTCGGCCTGTCCGTCAGTTTGCGGATGGAATGCTGTACTAAGCCTTACTTGAGTACCTAGACCTTCTTGGAAGGATTTCCAGAACTTAGCTGTAAATTGTGCTCCTCTGTCTGTGATGATAGATACTGGGATACCGTGAAGTCTCACAATCTCCTTAAGATATAACCTTGCATAATCTTCAGCCGAAAATGTAGTTCTGACTGGGAGAAAATGAGCTGCCTTTGTTAATCTATCCACAATCACCCATATAGAATCATGCTTGCCTCGAGAGCGGGGCAATCCTACAATAAAGTCCATGTTAATCATTTCTTATTTCCTCGTGGAAATTTCCATTGCTTGCAATAATCCTCCTGGCTTTTGATGTTCTACCTTTACTTGCTGACAATTCGGACATTTAGCCACAAATTCTGCTATGTCTCTTTTCATGCCATCCCACCAATACATCAATTTAAGATCATGGTACATCTTTGTCGTTCCAGGATGAATAGAATATCGAGAATAATGAGCTTCTTCTAGAATTCGGCGGCGTAGTTCCGCCGCATCCGGAACACATAACCTATTCTGATACCTGAGAACCCCATCTACCGAGACTTCAAATGGTGACTTGTCTTTTGGAAATTTAACACCTTTATAATACTTCAATTTGGGATCATCGTATTGACGCTCTTTTATCTCCGCATCCAAGGATGAAACTGTGGGATTGTTAACACTGACTTCTGCATCGCCTGAATCAATTATGCGCACTCCAAGGTTAGCTAGTTGATGGAGTTCATGAATCATTTTCTTTTCCGAGGGTATTTCACATAGGCTACTCACAGACGGCGACTACACATCCGCTACTACATTTGCCTTTCCGGGTGGTATAAGATATTCACATCATAATCTTTCAATAGTTCTAACCACCGCCGCTGCCGCAGATTTAACTCCTTCTGTTTGAAAATGTATTGGAGACTCTTATGATCTGTGTAAATATCAACAAGTATGCCATATAAGTAATGTCTCCACATTTTTAGTGCATGAATAACTGCGGCTAATTCAAGATCGTGAGTTGGGTAGTTCTTTTCATGTTTTCGCAGCTCGGGTCGAAGCATAAGCAATGACTTTTCCATACGCATCAATACACATCCCAGCCCAACACCGAAAGCATCACAATACACGACATAGCCATCCGGCCCTTCTCGGGAAGCGTTAGGATCGGAGTCGAGGTTAATTTGTCCTTCAACTCTTGGAAGCTACGCTCACAAGCGGCCATTCCACCGAAATTTTGCCGACTTCCGGGTTAACTTCACAATGGGGCCGAAATAGATGAAAAGCCGTCACCACCCAACCGTAGGGTCAGGACTAGTGCCCGAGCCGGCACCCAAACACACCTTATCAAATCCGAATCATATACGTATAGCTTATGCGTATACAAATATCGTGCGCCGTCTCAAATTATCTCAAACTTTCTCAAACACATCTCAAACACAAACATATATATATCGTGTTTAAGGCTATCAAATGGCGCAATGGCTCAAAACATATACAATGCAAGCGACAAGAGCCGCCACGATGTACAACGGGGATCGCCCTTAAACATATATCATACAAACACATCTCAGACAGTATAGGCACAACCCACATATACATCTATTGCACTTAAACAAAACCGTAATATATGACAAAAGATTGTGGCCCCGCCGTACCCCGAACAAACACATACATAGAAGGAACGAAAATCCAAAAA
>NW_026718588.1:0-13444 GCF_029784015.1 Lycium ferocissimum | reverse complement strand
CTTCCAACAAAGTATAAGGGGCCTTAAAAGGGTGAATTTTTGCTCAAATAGTATATTGCTTGCTCCTTCTTTCTGTTTCATCATGTTGTCTTGCACGCATCCAAATGCATTTTTCGACACGACAAATATAATAACAAAGGTCTTCCGTTGGACACCCAATTTTGTCCCTCCTTTATTCTAATTTATTTCTTCGGTTTTTAAATTTATTGACGAGCTAGGGTTTTATTTCTACTACTATTTTTATTTCTAGCGTTACTTTCATTTTTCACTATTTTTACTAGTATTACTTTATCGCAAATTTCAAAAGGGTTAATTATCACTTTATTTTTGGATTTCATACTCGTTAAATTAATTTTACTTTATTAAATCCTTTATTTTCTACATACTAATTATCTTCACATAGTATATTGTACTAGTTCTTAAATTAGAAGCCCAATAAATAATTAAGTAGAGGAGGAAAAGGCAAATTCGGATTCCCCACCAGCCCACATTTTAATCCATTACCTTTAAACCATTGTCCATTTCAAACAAAATTCGGCCAAATTTCAACAAACACTTAACCCGGCCACGCACTATTCTCACCCGAAACTCACCCCTAGCTTAATTCGCATCCAAATTTCATACCTTTTCCCCCGCCACTTCATTTTACTTAAGACCTTAATCCCTAATCTCTCTTCTCCCTCTCAGCCGCTCCTCTCTCTTGCTCTCTCTCTCATCCCTTTTTCCTGGTCACACAAAGGCTCGGTTGCCTTCAACAATGGCTGACAGGACACCCGTTTCGTGCAATATCTCCGCCTCTTTCTCTCTCCCTCTCTCTACGCTCTCATCTGCTGTCCGTCTTCTCCTCTTTCCCCTTTTTAACAAAGACCCATTTTCCTTTCAACGATGGCAGGTCTTGCCGTTTTATTTTTTGTGTAAATCCTTTCCTCTCTCATCGTCATTGAGATGGTCAACACAAATAGCCAAAGAACTTTTGAAGTTTCTGAAAAAAGCCAACTGTTAAAAGATTCAATTTTCAGTTCGAAACGGTCATGTTGACCCAGAACCAAAATCGAATTCAAAATCCCGCCAAATCAAAGCCCTAGGTTCTAATTTACCTATAAATACTCTCTAAATCCTCAGCCGAAGGAGGAGAGAGGGGTATTTTTCTAAAGTCTTGAGTTCCTTTCGTTTTTCAAAAAATGCGGGCTTCAAACATTTTCAATCGTAAAATACTTTCTCGTTGTGAGATTTGTATTGAAGAGTTGAGTTTTCATAATTCGCCGACTTTGCGTCGCTATTCGGCAAAAGAACTTTAACTACGTCAAAGACTTTAATTTTTCTTTTGACTTGAAAAGGTTTCGAATAATTCGGTACGAGTAGATTCGAGACTTTGACATGACCCTACTTCACCGCACCACGAGCGATACAATCTGATATGCTATTTGTATTTATCGTCCGTGAAATTATGTTAGTTGAAGTTACATTGCGTAATGTGAATCTTGTTCTTATTGGACGCTTGTTGTTTATTAGGTATTAGGTATGACTTATCATGAATTTTGCTTAGTCGTAGATTACATTGGGTTAACCCAGATTAATAAACACTTATCATATTCTGATTGTGCTATTTTGATTGTGGTTTGGCTAAGTGTAAGCCCATTCGGTCTGAGTCTCGTTTGCGATACACTCGATGATTCATAAATACGATTAAAGGGTGTTATGTTTGACTATGTCTACGCTTATAAGTGTGATAACATGAACAATGAAATTTGTCAATTTATTTGTCCGAGGTGTTTACTTGTGGATTTTGGGCTATGTATGCATAATCGTGGTTCGAACTAATAAAATAGCAACCTCTCGTTTGATTTGGTTCATTTTTTATATTATGAGAAATCTGGTACTTCTGATCTTATTGCATTTGAATGTTTTCTAGTTTCAATCTGTGGCATTCCTCCTTTCTCACCTTTGGATCCGAAACTTGGTTGTTACAGCCGATACCTTATCCCCTTGATCCGTATCTGTCTATTTTATACCCGTATGCTGTTTTTCTAAGTATGAAACTCATGCCTAAGTGCATCTCCCTTTGTTAGTCAAATGATCTGAAGATATCTGCACGTTACTATAGTTGGTTATGCAATTGACAACAAGTTGCATTAAAAATCATGGTTTTAAAATAACACTAGGCTGTGTTTCTCTTTCTTTGTACTCCCATTTAGATCCATGATATGGCAAACTTTGATGTATATTAGCTTGCACGATGGAGATTACTTAGGCACCTATTTCATTTTTCGCTATTTTTTTTAACTAAAGTTTGAAGGAGTATGATGTCCCTTTTCTAATGGTTTGTCTTTTATTTTTCTTGGTTTCGCATGTACAATCGTGAGCCAGAAGAGTTTCACTTCGAAACTCAGTCACCGCTTATGGAGTCCAGGTATAACGTCAGCATTCGCGCCTAATCTTACTTCGAGCCGAAAATCACGGAATATATCTCAATCTCTCTTGCAAAAGTCAAAAATGCCCTTTTAATATTTTATATCATCTTCGCCATTTTATTTTCATTCTCCGATATTTGTTTATATATTTGGTGGGACTAACATATGTTTGTATGATTATCTATTGAGACTTAAGCTGCTACAATTTAAGACTAAGTTTCATTTGAGTTGCCTTAGATATAACCGATTACTCCCCTTTTAGATAGAACACGACACTTAGATAAGGATGATAAGTTTGAAAAAATCGATTGATGACATGTTCGATAATTTTATTCTTAGAGTCAGTCGGTGTTTCGCCAAGAGAATGTATTTTTATAAATCGGTCACTCATTTTGCTAACAAAAATCAGTTTTATTCCAAATATAAATGCTTTCTTTTTTTGGCTATCAACTTCGAGTACAAACGAATTTTCTTTCACTGACTTGAGGCTACATTGGATTTAGCAAAAAAGAATTTTGTGTGCTTATGAAAATGTTTCACGTCTTTCTTCTGACGGATTTTCACAATGAAGTATCAACTTAATATCCAACATTCATATAGGTCTATACTCAACCTTCTTAGCCTAATTAAATTTAAGTCCGGTCGGTTAACCATTGTTAATGGAATTTAGAGGATGCCTAATACCTTCCCTCTAGGTTAGTTGAACCCGTACCTAGAATCATTTGGTTTCGTAGACTTTAAAAACAAATCAACTTTAGATAATAACTTTAATTACTTTAGGTGCCCTAATTCACCGTAAATAATTAGGTGGCGACTCCTTAGACTTTAATTAACCCCGGAATTACCCGGATGTTGTAAACTATTTTGACCCTAGTTGAACTAGGGTATGACACTTCCGGCTTCCGGAGGCACCAAAACAGGCGGATTAGACAAATACTCCTTGATTTTATCAAAAGCTCGTTGGCAATCTTCCGTCCATTTAGTAGCAGCATCTTTCCTCAATAGCTTGATTATCGGCTCACATATTACTGTTGATTGTGCTATGAACCGGCTAATGTAGTTGAGTCGACCGAGGAAACTCATCACGTCCTTTCGGCTCTTAGGGGCAGGCAACTCTTGAATAGCCTTTATCTTTGAGGGGTCCAATTCGATGCCCCTCCTGCTCACAATAAAACCTAACAGCTTCCCAGCAGGAACACCAAATGCACATTTTGCGGGATTCAATTTCAGATTATATCGCCTCAGTCTGTCAAAGAACTTCTTCAAATCCGTCAAGTGATCTGAACTCTTTCGTGACTTGATGATGATATCGTCCACATAGACTTCAATCTCCTTGTGGATCATGTCATGAAAAATAGTAGTCATGGCTCTCATATAGGTGGAACACTGCGTATTCTTGAGTCCAAAAGGCATCACTCGATAATAGTATACTCCCCAAGGTGTGACAAATGCCGTTTTCTCGGATCTTCTTCATCCATCGAATTTTGGTGATAGCTGCGAAGCAATCGACGAATGACTGTAGCTCATGATTCGCACAATTATCAATAAGTATGTGAATATTTGGGAGGGGGAAGTCATCTTTCGGACTAGCCTTGTTGAGATCCCGATAATCCACGCATACCCTGACTTTGCCATCTTTCTTTGGTACAGGCACGATATTGGCTAGCCAAGTGGGATACCTCGCAGCTCGAATAACCTTTGCATCAAATTGCTTGGAGACTTCTTCCTTGACTTTTAAACTCAGATCCGGTTTAATATTTCTCTTCTTTTGTTTCACCGGAGGACAAGATGGATCAATAGGCAACTTATGCGAAACGATGTCTGTGCTTAAACCCGGCATATCATCGTAAGACCATGCGAATACGTCTATATATTGCCTCAAAAGGTTGATCAATTCTTCCCTTTGTGCCGGAGTTAAATGGACACTAATTCTTGTTTCCCTCACAGTTTCTGAGTCTCCCAAGTTTATGGTTTCTGTTTCATCCAAATTCGGTTTTGGCTTATTCTCAAAATGTTCAAAATCCTTAGTTAACTCTTCAGGTTGCAAGTCTTCTTCATATTCTTCAGAATCTGGTTCGGCATTTAGAATTGGTTCGCTTGTTTCATTACGTGTCAAATTCACAGTATCGGCAGATTTACTAGTTTGATTCTTTGAAAAAGAACGAAGAGAAATTAATTAAATGAAGACGAAAATTAAAATAGTAAATTATAGTTTGGATTTGGCATTTAAGCTTTCAAAAGGTGGAGGCAAAACATAACAAAAGTATAAACACGATTCGAGCCTCAAATTGAATCGCGTTGTTTCATCAAATACTAATACAAATTGTCTACCAAGACTCCCGGAGAACCGGGGGCGGGGTACAAGTCCAATTGTTTAAAGCATCTCCAGGCTCAGCATCCCAGATAGTTGGAGTTTCAGGGCAATCATCCAGAATCACGTTGCATTCAGCTTCTTCCTCGGCAATGAACAGATTCTTGAGTCCTTCCACGAGGTTGTCTTCGGCAGCTTCCTCTGGTACTTGGGTGACGGACGCCTTGAAAAATGACTGATTCAGGAGCGGGACAGGCTTTGGCAAGGGAATATCACCTTTCCTTCTGAGACTAGCCAGGGAAATCTCTTCAAGAGTGGGCTCGTATCCAAGACCAAAAGTATCTTTACGCTCCGGTAATTGAATTGGTTCCACAATTCCATCCAAGTTCAAACCAAGACCCCGACCGTATTAAAACCATTCTTCAACATTTCCCAAGCCACCATCATAAGTACACGCGTGGCAATTTTACCTTTTCGCTCGAGTAGTACACATGGTTTTCTTAATGTGGAAAGATAGATCCATCTAGCCTTTCTCAACACTTTCAATAACGGGATTGAATTTCGGGATAGATCGAATTGTTGCCCTCTCCATGGATCACAACTTCTTGATGGTTCCAAACAAACTTCAAACTTTGATGCAAGGTAGAGGGAACCGCACCAGCCATGTGAATCCATGGCCTTCCTATCGAAGAAATTGTAGCCCAGATATGTCCATTACTTGGAACTCCACCATGAACTCCACAGGTCCGATTTCTAAGGCTAAGTCAATCTCTCCCACGACACCTCTCTGGGCTCCATCGAAACCTTTGACTCTTACCTGACTGTCGCGAAGCTTCCCGACATCAATCCCTAAAGCTCGGAGAGTAGTGACAGGACATATATTCACAGCTGAACCTCCATCAATCAATACCTTGGAAATGAATTTGTCCCTGCATCTGACGGTGATGTTCAACGCTTTGTTGTGTACCGAACCCTCAGGTGGCAATTCATCGTTATGAAAAGAAACTTTGTGGGTTTCAAGGATTTCTCCCACCATAGCTGAAAGTTTCTCGCTGGAAGTCTCAAGCGGAACATAAGCTTCATTCAGTACTTTTGCTAAAGCGCTCCTATGAGCTTCAGAACTCATCAATAATGACAATAAAGAAATCTGGGCTGGTGTTTTCTTCAGTTGTTCTACAACAGAATATTCTTTGGTTGGCATTTTCCTCCAAAATTCTTCAACCTCAGCCTCAGTCACAGCTTTCTTTTGGCCATTTTCTTTGCTTGGTGCTCCTCGTGCTACCTCTTCAGGGGCATAACACCGCCCAGATCTTGTCATCCCGGCAGCAACAGTTTCTACAATCAGTTTTGCCTTTCCCTTATTCCTTTCATCCGCCGAGTAATTCCAAGGCACCGCTTTGGTGCTGAAAGAGGGCGCTTGAGCGACTAGGGCCGTGATCTTAGGCCTGGCAGTGAGTACTTCTACTTCAATCGGTGCTCTTACTTGAACTGTAATTACGGGAGCGACAAAGGCTGATGATTCCACCTTTTTCTTTTCTTTGACTGGCACGATAGTCCCTTCCAGATTACATTCTTCATCAAGGGTGATCATGTTCACATTTGTGTCACCATGATTGGGCAGAGGATTGTCATTTATATTTGGGGGAGACCCTTTAAGCTGGATGACTCCTTCTTTGATCAACGCCTCGACTTTATCTTTAAGAGTAAGGCAATTTTCAGTATCGTGTCCGGCAACTCCTGAGTGGTATGCACAACGCTTAGTCCCGTCATACCATCCAGGAAGGGGATTAGGAACTCTCCCTTGAATGGGTTGGAGTATCCCGGCGGTTCTCAATCTTTCGTATAATTGGGCTAAGGGTTCGGCTAATGGTGTATAAGTTTTAGTGGGTTTTCTTTCAAAGTTTGGGCGAGGTCTGGGTGTGTTTTGTGGACGGTTTTGTGGTTGGTATTGGGGTTGAGGCGAGTAGGTTGGTTGGTATCGTGATGGGTTTTGATAGGCGGGTGCTCGAGGTGGACAATATGTTGGTTGGGTATGGTAAACAGGGTAAGGAGCGGGTGGAGGCTGGTAATAAGGCTGAGGGGTTTGGGTGTATTGGCTGTAATATGCGGGCTGGGATGAAGGGTATTGGTAGGTTAACATCTGGTTTGGTCTACGTTCCTGGATGGTCATGACCGCGGACACTCCGTCCTTCTTCTTCTTAATTGAATCTGATTGAATTGCCTTACTTGTTGCTTGCAAAGCTGCCAAATTTGTGATTCTCCCTGTCTTGATACCTTCTTCTATAAAATCTCCCATCCTGATAACTTCAGAAAACTTTTGCCCGATGACGCTTATCAACCTTTCATAGTATGTTGCATCTTTTAGAGATTGTACAAAAAGCGTCGTCATCTCACTTTCCGCCATCGGGGGCTGGACCTTTGCGGCTTCTGCTCTCCATCGCATAGCATACTCTCTGAAAGTTTCTGTTGACTTCCTTTCCAACTTCATCAAATAGAATCTGTCTGGGACAGTCTCAGTGTTAAACCTGAACCTATCCATAAATTCCTGCGCCATTTCTCCCCAACTACGCCATTTCTGCGGATCTTGGCATGTATACCAATCAAGTGCTTCTCCCGTCAGGCTCCTTATAAACAGCTTCATCCTAATGGCCTGATCTTTCCCTACTCCGACAAGCTTGTCACAGTACGATCTCAAATGAGCCCGAGGATTTCCCTTTCCATCAAACATATCAAATTTCGGTACCTTGTATCCAGCGGGCAACTCAATGTCGGGATGGATACACAGATCCTCGTATTCCAATCCTTCACATCCTTTGTGGGTTTGGATGCTTCTAAATGCTTCCTTCAGACTACGAATCTCCTTTGCAACGTTCTCCTCCGCTCTCGCCCTAGCTTCCCTTTCTATTTCCTCATAAGGATCAGCCTCTGGTTGCTGCACAGCCTGCAACTGAGTAGTGAATGGTTGAGCTTCTGCTACATATACCGGTGGCACATACTGCGTATTATGGCTAGCGGTGTGTGCCAATGGTATGTGTTGAGTTGCTTGGTAGTTTTGGGTAACTGTGGGTTGAGGAATGTAGGGAGTGGTGAAGGGTGGCGGGTTGGTTTGTTGGAAGTTAATTGGCTGGGTTGGCTTGTTGCGGGTTACTTGGTTGCGGGATGGTTTGTTGTATGTTGGTTTGTTGCGGGGTGGTTTGTGATGGGATGGTTTGTTGCGGGCGGATTGGTGGTGGAATGGCTTGTTGTGGGTTTGATTGTTGTGAGATGGTTTGTTGCTGGCTAGTTTGTTGTGAATCGGTAGTATTTGGATGGCATGTGTAAAGCGGAGGGTTTGTGGGAGAGGGCTGAGGAGCGGGCGAGTCAACAGGTGAAAAAGATGGTGGAAGCGTCGCATTTGTTCTTTGTTCGTGGTGAGGGGTATTAAGGGTGATGGATAGATTGGTAAGATTTCGCAGTCGCTCGATCTCAGTTTGCATATTGGCTATTTGCTGCACCAGTTGGGCGATGAGTTCGTCGTTCCCTCCTCCCGAAGCTTCAGGTTCGTCTCTCGGAAGGGCGACAAGTCCCAAGCCATTCTGTTCGGATGCCCCTGAATCATTCATGTTGTCGGATGCTCGTGCTTTTGATCTTGTGAAGTACGGGTGATCCGCCAGTTCGCAGTCAACACGAATCAACCTTTGGGGAAATAATCAAAATAAAAGAAAACCTTCAAAAATGAAGAAAATTGCGTTAGTATAGTGCGAATGATTGCTATTTTGATAAAATATTGCTAAACAATGACGTAAACAAACACATATTGAAAAACACACATATCGCATAGCAAACAAACCACATATAGCAAAAGAAAAATCATATAGCAAAAGAAAAATCATAGCGCGACCTATTATGCATGGGACCTCTTTTGTGCCAGAGGTGGGCCTAACGCCAAATATTCGAGATTATGATAGAGTGATCCAAGCCATTAAATTGAGACACTTGAGTTTGGGAAATAAAAGGCCAAGTTTCATTGAAATAATAAAGCGAGTACATCGATAAGACAATAATTTAAAATACATCAAAAGTGGCATAATGCAAAAAATAATCCTAGGACTTGGCCTAAATCTTTGCACTTGATCACGCCGGCGGTGGAAATGAAGATGACGCTCCATCATTGCTAGGACCTGCTCCCGCATTCTCCAAGTACTGCATTATATTTGCCATTTGAGCCCACATCTCGGGAGTGACAACCATAGTCCCCAATCGAGCATGTCTTATCCAAATCCTCTTCCCGATATCCTCGAAGCCTGGCTCACCTGCTGGGCTAGGATCTATGTTTCCATTGTCTTCTTGAAGCCACGCGTGATATTCTGGGCTACCTCCTGCCGGTCCAGCCCCAATACTTATTGGATTAATATTAATCCATTCCTCGAGAATTTGACCAGCCCTAGGAACTCTGAAGTCTGGCCCAAAAAGAATTTCAGAACCACTCATGTTAGCTTGAAGAGGGATTACTTGATCTAGACCGAACTGCCGGAGTACGCGTGCTGGAGCGTATGGCTGGAGGCCTTTCAACCCAATAAGCTCAATATAATAAAGCCTTCTACCTCTTATATAGGCTGTGGTACGTGATAGCAAAGGGTATTTCCATTGGATCTGATCGCCAGTTCGGGAAGCCAAAAACTCATACCAATCACTAGTGCCAACTGGAGATACAAACGGTTTGTTCTTTCATAAAGCTGATAATTTTGTTTGAATCACTGAAGCATATGTCTGCCATGTTTGGACGTTGGTAAAAATGTTCCATCGCCCACATTTGTAGGAGAAGATTGCAACCCTCAAAGAAATTTGTTTCACCTCTTTTACACTTCCCCAGGGCTCGAAATATTTCCGCCAAAATCATGGGAACCAAGGTGAGTTGTGCCCCATCAACTCCTTCAAAAAGCGCTCGGGCCACGGCACATATGCAAGTGCTGATTTTCCCATATTCACGTGGGAACACCAAAGTCCCAAGCAAAGCAACGGCAAACACAATGGGGCGTCTAACTTGCCAGTGGGCGGGGGTGCATATGAATTCCTTCTTGAACAGCGCGTATCCATCCGGACGCCCGTACCTCTCGTACAAGTAATCCAAAGAAACCCAGTTATTTTCAAAGCATCGAAGTTCCTTTGTATTTTTCAAACCCAAATAGCGGAGAAATTTCTTTCCCGATTGAGGCGTGCGGGATAATCTGACCCCTCCCTTGGTATTTTAAATTCGTGAAATAGCTGATTTCTTCCAACGTGGGTGCGAGCTCAAAGTCCTTAAATTTAAAAACCACTCGACTGGGGTCCCAAAATTGAAGCAAAGCTCTAACTATGTGCTTGTCCGGAGTGATCTGAAGCAAGGAAGGTAGGAACTTTAACATCCGGGTGACTGCCAGTCTACTACCCAAGTCTAAATCTTCCCACCATACTCTCAGTTTGCTCGGAACGCCACTGACCATCTTAGTTTTGGGAATCTGCGGGACGAAATCCATCCTACAAAAAGAAAAAAAAGAATGATTTTCCAAACTCGACGTGTCACGATTAGGCTTGGATCCTTCTATCACTATCACGTTACACATAATATGCCTGTCGGTCGTTGGGTTATGAAAACCCGTCGACAATTTGGTAGGTTTCCTAATTGTGGAACCGATACCTAGGATCGACCCACCTAAGGTTTATGCATGCATGACTTAAATGGGATTGGTGGCATAGCTCTATCCTGAGTTTTCTAAGATTTGGCTTTACTAGACACAAGGTTCCCGAGTGGACTACTCGAGTGAGAAGGCTACGCGGTCACCGGAATTCGGACACCCCGCGCATATGCCAACTCTCCTAAAAATTTGGATTTTTGAAAAATTTTGCGGGTGCGCAAAACACACCTCGCGTGTACGTGTGATAGTGTGAGTTTTCCAGAAATGGAGGAAATATGAACGGAATGCCAGTTTAAGGAAGCAAGAATAACATAATTACAAAATTTCATATAATAAATAATTACACTTAAAAGCACATAAGAAAACAATAAAAGCAAAATAAAGCCAAAACACCCAAAATAATCCAATTAATTAACCTAAGTTGTTATGGTTAGAACCTAAATTTCCCAGCGGAGTCGCCAAGCTGTTATACCCCATTTAAACGGGTTAAATTAGGTACAACATATTGGAGATTCCTATTTTGCTTTATTTTAGGAGTCGCCACCTAACCGATTTTAAGGTGAATTAGGGCACCTATTTTATTAACTAAGGTAAAGCCTAACTATACCTCCGTTAATGGTCCGCTTAATTTTAATTCTAGGTAAGGGTTCTAATTATCCTAAAGGGAAGGGATTAGGCATCCTCTAGAATCCGTAACTACGGTTATCGGTCAAACTTAGGTTAATTAATTAAGGTTAAATAAGGTGCTTAAATTTTAAGAAAATAGCTTGTAATATTACTAAGGTTTTAAAGGAGATATAATAATGCCGTCTAAATGAACTTATAGAAAAACATAGTAATTTGCAAAAGGAAATGCTTTTAAAATGGGACTTATAAATGCCGTGAAAACTTAAAATGAGAATAGTAATGTTATCTTAAAAATAAGACTTGTAGAAAATGTAATATTTTGCATAAAAGAGTATTTAAAATAAGACTTACAAATATTGTTAAAGCTTTTAAATATAATAACGCCATCTAAAATAAAGACTTATAGGACATATAATAATTTATATGAAAAGAGGGTTTTAACTACAACTTATAAATGTTGCTAAATTGTGAAACAATATGCCGTTGAAACTTTGCAAAATATGAACAAATTTCACATAATTAGAAGCTGATAAGAAAAGACTAGCCGATTTAAGCTTGAGATAAAATTATATGAGTAAAGCGGTATAGCAAAATCTAGACAGAATGCAAAGAGATTAAGGTAACGTAAATGTAGCTTCAAAAATTCTATTAATTAGATTGCTTTGTCTAATCTAAATTTTTCCTTTTTTTTTTTTTTTTTTTTTTTTATAAATAGAATGCAAGGGGTGATGAATTTCTTTCTATTTTCCTAACTTTATTTAACTAAGTTTGTGTAAAATATGTTTAGTTGGATGAATTTTGAAAGAAACAATGTTTATAAATATACTTATATTATTATCTACATAGTAATGATGAAATCTTTAAGATAGTCAATATAACTTATGATTCCCTATAGCTTAAATATAATTATGCCATTTTATAAATCAATCATTCTAAGACATATAAATGTTATAGGTATTGTAAATAATTTTAATATAATAAAAGAGAATGAAACTCGGGGAAATTAATTGTCGGTCTTCCTAACTACCCATCACTAAACTAAACCTACTAATTTTGCTAGGGGTAAGCCAAGAAAAACAAAACAAACAAAGGGTTAGTGGCATAATTAAATATACAAAAGAAATGAGGAATGATAATATAAATGGGCTCAGCCCATTTTGAAAATGGCTACTGCAATGAGACTGCAATTGGAAATGGGTTCAGCCCATTTTGGGCCTGCGGGACTATTCACGCCGGTTGGGCCTTGGCCCAGAATTTTGTTTTGCTATAGATTTGTTCTCTTTGCTGCAAACGGACGGCTGGACAGAGGAGAGGATAATATTTCGTTGGGCCTTGGCCCAACGTCGAATGCGGGAGACGAACGAGTCCCTCGGACTCATATGCCATGGTCATGCAAAAGAAAGGAAAAGGATTAGTATCTAATAAATGAAAAATCAAACATATATAAAATGCAAACTTAAGACAATTCAACGGATTATGTATATATATGGTATATTCAAGTATACCTCATGTATACACATCCATAGGGATATATGGAAGGTCAATATTGGAAAGCTTTCTTACCCGTCTTCCCTGTTGCACAAGTTCCAAGGGATTTCATGAATCCCGTGCATGGCTAACACCGGGGAGGGTTTAATTGATCCATAATGACCAATCTAACCTCCCTATTAACGTGCTTCAATCATATACTAGCAATATATCGTATATACATAATCAAACATGGTATATTTATAATGTAAGCATATAGAAGTTTACAGGGTCGGGAAATATAACATGTCTACAAAACTGGAATTCACCCCCTAAATCTACTGATACAAATTAATGAAACCAACTAATGGTTATACATCTAACGACAGTACCCGAAGTGAGGAGTTTAGATACTGCCTAGTCATAAAGAATTTTAAACACGGAGAACAGTAATACTTAAGTATTCATGCAGACAGATTGAACCAAAATAACGAAGAGGAACAAAAGAAAACTTAAAACATGTTCACTAGCCATGAAGGGACCAAACAGGGGACAGCAGGATTTTCCTAGCACATATCTAGCAGGCTTGCATGAATAGAGGTTTAGTACATCAGCTACAAATCGACTGTCACAGGGGACTTAATATGCTTGCAGGTTTCTTTAGACCAAAACATGACATTTAATGAAACACCCTTAGCAAGGTTCCAAGTCAACACACAGTTTAAGTTCAAACAGTACAGACAATAGAGTCTAAAGGGCTGAACATTTTCAACATTGATTAGATATTGTTCTAGGGTATTCTTAATCAACCTCTCGGGCAGTACAATAGCAGGACATTGGGTTCACTTTGATACGACAAACAAAGTCAAACATGGTCCTTAGTATAGAAGCATGTAACTTCCACTTTCATTTAACTGGAAAGAGATAAAACAGATTTGGTTTTAACAAACCGAATGTTCTTCCCTTTCCCAGGA
>NW_026718587.1:0-12717 GCF_029784015.1 Lycium ferocissimum | reverse complement strand
CCCTTCTTCTTTTGTGCTCGCTATCATTTCCGTTATCTCCCAATCTCTATTCTAAACTCTCCCTATAGAAGAACTTCACCAAATCCCTCTCTTTTTTTGATCCATAACTCACCTTTATACTTTGTCACATAGATCACGTCTATCCTTTAGTCGCTTCCTCGGCTAGGCTTTGCTCATTTTCATAACAATCCTTATTATGTTCACATAATATCTTGCGCAATCGATCTTATCCTTAATATCTCACAAGCTGCATTATCAACACATTCATATCCGTCACAATTTTTTTTTCCTCTATATTCTTGTCTCAATCATACTATTATTTCTTCTAACTATAAACTCATCATAATTTATCCCTGCTTATTAATTCAGTTGGTACCTTAATATAACTGTCACACCCCAACCTTCGTCAGGGCATGACGGGCACCCGACTCTCATCAGAGTCGAGCGAACCCTTAAACGTTAACTTAAACTTTTTTTTTTCCAAATTAGAAATTGTAAATGAAATACCAAAATCAACACGTAGCTCGAGGCATCTCAAAACATGTTATATATATATATATATACACGACATAGAACAAGACAGCCAAAAAAGGCCTCTGCCATTTACGAACAACAAAATGATGGCAGCAAAGCCAAAACAAAGGTAACCATAACTCCCACGCCGTTCGGATTTCTCAGTATACGACCCGTACAATATATAAAACTATACCAAAACGAGACGGCCTCCGAAACAAGAGGAGGCATCGACTCCCGCGTCGGTCCCCCTAATTAGCCGGATTGCGAGTCGCGCCCACCGGGACTGGCGGCATGAAACGACCCACGAAGAAAGGGGGTCGATGGAATATGTACTGAATATGTAAAGCATCACTGAAGCATGAATCAGAAAAGTACAACAGTATGAATTTAATGTCCAAATAAAATAGTCCCTTTGGACGGCCGCTTCCGGCCTAATAATAATAATAATAATAATAATAATAATAATAATAACAACAATGATAATAATGATAATAATCCCCTTCGGGTGTGCCGGTCCCGACATACGTCTATCCCAGCCCCCGGGCATGCCGGTCCCGAAATAAAATGATGGCCCCCTTCGGGCATCGCCGACCCAACATACGTCTACCCCAGCCCCGGACACACTCGGCCCCCGACATAATATTCCTAGCCCCTTCGGCATGCCACTCGTGACATACGGCTACCCTGGCCCCTTCGGGCATGCCACTCGTGACATAATACTAATACTAGCCCCTTCGGGCATAATAATAATAATAATAATAATAATAATAATAGCATTGTGTAATGTAGACATAAGTCGTAGGTGGAATGAAATAGTGAAATCTCGCACCCCCTTCGGAGTGGTTTGAAGAGTCTTATATAATAAGGTATCGCACTCCTTCGGAGTGGTTTGAAAAAAAAGAAAATCAAACTCACGTTTACTTACTGACACCTAAAAGCCCAGAAACAAGTTTCAAGTCAACCTGACTTAGTGCGAGGAAGTTACGAGTATTTCAGAAGCCATTTTTTTGTCACGACCCAGCCCCGTGGGCCGTGACTGGTGCCCTACTCAGGCACCCGAACGAACTTACGAACCAGATGGTCATATAAGAGCATATCCAGATTAAACAGATATTATCCTCACCGATAAGCGATAGCGATCATACGAATAAACGAATGCTGTCCTAAGCGGTCGCCCGTACAGAATCATCAGATCAAAGTCAAAACTGGCGGAATGCACGTCGCCCAGACACACACATACATACAAACATATGGGCCATATCGGCCATAGCAGCATACGGGCCGCTTAAGGACGCAAAACAGAGTCACATGCGAACAAACCGGACCCACGACCCACAAATATGACTACAGGCCTCTACAAACGTAACGAACGAACGGAACATATGACGGGACGGGCCCCGCCGTGCCGGCGAACACAAATGTACGAATATACATAGCAAAACATATATACCAAATATGGAGCTCGGATCGAGGGGAGCACTCCAAAATAGCCGAATGGGAAGCCTAAACCGGAGGATCACCCAACCGAGCGTCCGTACACAACGAAACATGAAACGCATTTCGAAGAAAGGGGGTCGACGAAAGAAGTGCGAGTATGTAAAAGCGGGAGAACGTAATCCAAAACATGACCGGGAGTCGGAAGATGCGAAGAACAAATGAGTAAGCAGACCAAACATGCGGAATGCAAATGTACGAATGCAAATAAAAATCATGCATAGGGCTCGGGAACGTGGTCACCCACCGACGCCTGTGCCACACACATCATACTCCGAAGTTTTCAAATCTCCGTACAAACTCCGAACACATCACAATGTCACACACACATCAAATCATCAGAACAGATCAGATGCCATATCACATCATAACACCATAAATGGTAACCGACCCTATGGCGAGGTCTCGGAAACCGTAACACATCATATTACCGAATATGTCATAATGCGCACGATCACAAAACCGGCCCGGGTACCGGCGAACGAAATCATAACCATTGGCACGAATTAGTGTAGTGCGAAACCGTATGCATATTAAAAGTAAATTCCAAGACTCGACACATAATTTCATATACTTTTACATTAGCCTCAGAAGGCTTAAAATGAGTATCGAGTTAATCAGAACTGATATATCAAGGTTACGGACTTTTAGTTAATCAATTTTCCGAAAAACACATCGTAAGTCATTTTCAGAAAAACTTAGTATCGTTCACAGTAAAGAGCGTTCAAACAACATTTTAGGACATTTCAAACGAACCTTGGAGTCATAGGCAAACATTTTCCTTTCATATCGTACGGAACGAACCAAACAAATCAAATAAGGGAAGTCTCGGGACTTGCGGGCCCACCTCGGGTCAAGTCGAGGCGGCAGACATAAATTGCAAACATTAGGATCCATAAAGTCATCCGTGAGAGTTTCAGAGCGATTCGAATACATTTGCGGAAGTTATGGAGATTCAAGCATTCTTTCAACCAAACGTAAAGATTATGATTCAATTGCGCTGAATGAATAGTATACAAAATCAAACTCGGATTTTCAAGAGCGACTAGTCCCGAGGTTCCGTTCTTAACCTAGTATGACTAGGACATGCCAAATGAAGGAAAAGTAAGCTTTACATACCTTACGGACGTCTTATGCTCGCTTAAACTCAACCCCCGTTTCGTCCAAAATCTGCAAATGGTCAAAGTTACCAATTGTAAATCACATGCCTTTAGGGAGCTTATTCTTAGCCCTTACTTGTCTACAAGAATTTGGGCAGCATCTCCCCTATAAATCCAACATCCGCGAGCATTAAACTCGGCTTAAATGACAACAACCAACCCAACAACAACATCAACAACATCAATAATCGCTACAAAACACATATTAACACAAATAGTCTTTCTTTCTACATAATGCATTAACTTCCATTCTAACTTCACACTTTCAATCCAATATCGACGTTTTCATATTTGTCTACTAATTCACGGCCATTCAAATACGATTCGGACACCTTTCTCATTATTCTACAAAATATACAAAATTTCCATCAAACCATAACTCATCCAAAACTTCCAGTTTTCAACATAAATTTCCATAACACATTTTTGTCTTCCAACTTCATTAACAACAATCATAATTTGCATCTTAATGACTTCATTCTTGTATTACATAAACTACTTCCAAGTTGCATAATTTCCTACAACAACTCATCAATGAATTTCCATGCAAGCTTGGACCATTAAACCTTTCTTTTCATCGCAAACATCACAACAACACAACTAACAACTAAATGAAAATGAATTCATCTCCTCCATACTACATAGCACACGGCCAAACACACCCTTCACACACACACACGCCATGCACACACACACCGCACTTTCATAGTTCTCATCTAATTCTAATCATTATAACATGCATACTTATTCCATAACACAAAAGAATAGAATTCTCACCTCTTTCTTGAAATTTCAACTTGCCGCAAACGTGGTTCTTTCGCCAAACTAATTATACCACGTCGGAGAGCGTCTTGAGCTTATTACTAATTCAAGAAGAACAAGATTTTTGGATTGAAGTTGAAGGCTAGGAAAAAAAAAATTTCTTTTCTTTTCTCTCTTTCTCTCTTGGCCGAATGGCCTTTCTTGTCTTGCTCTTGATTTCTCTTTTGTTTTCTTGAAGTTTCTAAGGATAATAATCCTTATATTAATTGGCACATGGAAAAATTTAATCAATTCTTGGTGGGTTTGGGCCATAAGTGGCCGGCCACCCCCTCTCTTTTGGGCCTCTTCTATTATTTTTTTTTTGAGCCCAATTGTTGGCTAAATTTTTGTAATTCATGAAACCAATTTCCAAAATTCCGACTTTTGTCCTTAACCTTCCTCGAAAATTCCGCACCAATGTTTTCCTAGCCAACACCTTGATACCAAGTAAGGTCCAAATATGGCCTCATTCCTTTCAAATCAAAATATTTCGAATTTTCCGAATATGCAAAAATGCCGGATATAACATTTTTTTTAAGAACCGAAGCGATAATCATATTAGGAACATTATTACTCCACAAAATATATTATAGAACTTAATGAGGTAGTTAAACAACTATCGCTTAGCAAAGCTTGGGACAATGGCCGAAGGTTTTCTTCAATTATGGTACGTAAATAAGTCAAATAAAACGATAGGAGGGATTCGGGAATAGTGGGCCCGCTCCGGTCAACGGAGGTGGCGTACGCAAATTACATACGCTAAACTTAATGAAGTCATTTATGAAAGTTCCAAGGCAATTCAATTACATTATGCAAGTTATAGATGTTTGAGCATTTTTCCAACAAGATATAAAGATCCTAATTCAATCACACTGAATGAATAGTACTCAAATTCAGACTTGGATTTCTATGAACAGAATAACCCCCAGGGCTCAAACCCGAACCTAGCACACCTAGGACATGCCAAGAGAAGGAAAGGAATAACTTTACATACCTTAATTATGCTTTACGCTCGTCCAATTTCGATTCCCGTTTCGTCAAAAATCTACAAATGGTCATCGTTACCAAATGTAAGTTATAAATCTTTAGAGATTCATTCTTGGCCCTTTCTTGTTTACAGAAATTTGGGCAGCACCTCCCCTATAAATTCGCAGCCCCGAGAATATGACTCGGCTTAGAATAACAACAACCAACCCAACAACAACATCAACAACACCAATAATCGCTACAAAACACATATTACCACAAATAGTCTTTCTTTCTACATAATGCATTGACTTCCCATCCAACTTCACAATTCCAAGCTAATATCAATGCTTTCATATTTATTCACTAACTTAAGGCCATTCAATACAATTCAAAGACATTTCACATTATTTTACCAAATATGCAAAAGTTCCGCCAAACCATAATTCGCTCAAAATCTCCAATTTTTCAACATAAATGTTCACAACATATTTTTATCTTTCGATTTCACTTACAACAATCACCATTTGTACCTTACAACTTCGTTTCCATAATTACATAAATCTTCCATAATATTACCAAACTTCCTACAACAACTTAACAATGGTTTTTCATGCAAATTTTGGCTCATATTCTTCCACTTACAACACAAAACTACATCAACACAATTTCCATACTAAATAAAATAAACTCATGCCCTCTCCAACTAAATTACCACACGGCCACAACATCCATATGCACAACACACAAGATTTTCATACTTTTCATTAATTTTCACATACTACAACATATATTTATCTTCCATAACATGAAAGAACATAAAATTCTTACCTTTCTCCAATAAATTCTCCTTGCCACCAAAGATAGTTTCTTGCTAAAATACTTATATCACCTTGTAGAGAATCTTGAGCTTGACAAGAATTCAAGAAAATTATAATTCTTGAGCCAAGGTTGAAGGCTTGGGAATTCTTTTCCTTTTTTTTTCCTCTCTCTTTGGTCGTGAGCCTTCTTCTTTTTTTTTTTCTTGATTTTTGCTTTGATTTTTCTTGAAACTTCTTGAACTAATCCACCTTATATAAATTTGGCACATGGAAAATTGATTAAAAAATCCATGGGCTTGGCCATGTATGGCCGGCCACTCTTGCAAATTGGGCTTCAATTTTTCTTTTCTTTTTTTTGGCCCAATAATTTGGCTACTTTGTATACTTCATAAAATAAATTTCCAAAATTCCAATTTTGCCCTTATCCTTACTCAATATCTCCGCATCCATACTTCCATAACCGGCATACACATATTAAGAAAAATCCAACATGACCTTATTCCTCATAAGTCAAGGTTATTTCCCAAATTTTCGAATACGCAAAAATGCCGGATATAACAATAACGCTCTATCAAGATTTACCAACCTCTTCTAAGTCATCTCTTAATATCACAAGCCCTTTTCAAATTCTTTTACCATATCGATATCGACCTCCTAATTACCATTACCATCAATCCAAAATTAACGTATTTCTCAAGGTCGGCCGTACTTGCAACTTAGTCAAATCCTATCCCTTCTTTGTTGATGGACCTTTCAAGGCATATCACAAACCCATATCTCATTCTCTTTTTATTTACGGGAAAATTTCGGCGAGTTTCCTCTATATTTCTTGCTATCTCGGAACACACTTGCACGCAGAAATACCAACAATGCACGATGGGGGCCAACATATATATATATATATATATATATATATATATATATATATATATATATATATATATACATATCATATCATAGCCACACAGGGCTCCCAATATTAACAGCAATATGAAAATAATGGACTTACCTCGTATGTCCAACTCGAACTGCACCTGTTACCTTTTCCTGTCCAGTTTTTTCTTCAAATTTCTTTAACTTTACATTTCAATCGTGCTTCAATACCTTACCCGACATATATCTTTCGTGCCTTTGCTTACCTGTGTGCTTCGGAACTCCCAATATCGTCAAGCACTTTCTTCTGTCGATGTCGTCCTTCCGCTGAAATCAAAAGTTAGTACGAGGAATCTCATTTCCTATGACTTGGCTCTATCACACGATCTAAGACAGGAGAAGGGTCACTGATTCCTAAATGCCCCGCAGCCTCCTATTTATAAGTGTGGCCGGCTTCACACCATAAACAAGACTCTGCCGGACACGGTCGGTAGACAATCCGAAGACGAACCGCTTAAATAAGGTTCTGTCACGATCCAACCCCGTAGGCCGTGACTAGTGCCCGAGCTGGGCACCCGACCACACCCATGAACCGAAACAAAGATACAAATGATTATACATAAACAAAGGTCGGACGTCGATCATAGTCGGCATAACCGGATCGTATACATACGTAAAGAGTGAAACGTCGCCCAAATCACACAAACACATACATACATATCGTAGTCACAACTTTCAGCAGAGGTTACATATGCGAAAATCAGGCGTCGTCTCAAACCGACGCATATAAGCATATACATCACACATAAGCCGGTAAGGCTGTCATAATACAGGGGGACGTCCAGAACACAAACCACACAGACACAACTGTACGATATCCTCCCACAACCCACACGTATGTCTACAAACCTCTAAGAGTAACAACAGAATCATATGAAGGGACAAGGCCCCGCCGTACCCATGAATAGTCATGTACATATGCATCGGAAGAGTCTGTACCAATACATAGGCTCCTGAACAAGGGAGCGCTCCAAAATAGCTGAATGGAAATCCTAAGCTGTCGGCTCATCACAACGAGTATTTGTACCTGCGGGCATGAAACGCAACCCCCGAAGAAAGGG
This sequence comes from Lycium ferocissimum, assembly GCF_029784015.1. Lineage (NCBI taxonomy): Eukaryota > Viridiplantae > Streptophyta > Magnoliopsida > Solanales > Solanaceae > Lycium > Lycium ferocissimum. The sequence continues at coordinate 4,965 of NW_026718587.1, read as the reverse complement.
GTCGCATTTAAATATGTACCGAGTATGCAAAGCATGAAATACAGTAAATGAAATCATAATCGGAACAAGAAGTACAGAACATAAGTGCAATATCCAAAATATCAGAATGCTTACTTATTAAAACACAAATTATGCATCGGGGCTCAGGAATATGGTCGCCCTCTTGTCATTGGCGCCATAGCACAACATAACACCAGAAGGTTTCATATCTCTGTATCCCCGTCACACATCATAACACATCATAACGCCATAACACATCATAACACCAAATATACACGGAACCCGGCCCTCTAGTGAGGGGCTCGGCGAACCGGACACATCATACTCCGGAATATAACATAGTGCGCACGATAACATAACCGGCCCGGGACTCGGCGAAAGATATAACAACCATATACACGAGCAGAGTCGTGGGAGACTATATGCAGTTTAAAATATTTTCAAAAACTCCATAAAATAGTCAAAACGAACTATCATTTAAAACCAAGAGAATAGTCAAATCAAGTTTCCCCCGAATGTCACTCGGGAACATATCAAATAGAAATTTGGAAATCATAGATACGTATCAAAATCATTTGAAGTAGCTTATGGAAATCAAGAACATAATCGTCATTACAGACTCGATGGGTAAGTAGGTAATCGACGCTCGAGGGTTAAGACGATAGTCATGCTAAGTTCTTTCAAAAGTCGTTAGAACTACACAAAGGAAAGTCGCGGGACCCACGGACGAGCGTCAACCCAATCCGAGCCCGCCTATGGAAGATATAGTCATTATACGTTATAAAACCTTCTACGAGCATATCGAGGCGATCCGGTTCTGTCTACGAAAGTTACGGCCCTTTTTCGACGTAGAACCTTTTAGGAACAAACTTTTTATATAGCATTTGAAATCCAATCATACCAAAGACATAAGGACCATTATTCCATTACATATGAATGCCAACATTAAGAAGTGAATAAGAATCGTAGACATGCTCGGATCGCAAGAATAGAGTCACCCCGAGTCTCGTAGCATAGCCTACTTACAACTAAGGCATGCCAAAAGAAAGAAAGGTTAGGCTTTACATACCTGTTGACGACTAATCGCAAAACCATTCGCTTTGTCTCTCTTTTTAACCTATTTAAAATAAAGGTAACGTTATCGTCAGTAAATACTTTCTAGTTCGTAAATACGTAGCCCATCATTTTATAGAACTTGTTCCTTAACTTATACATCCTCATTTAGGGTTTTCCATTAGTTAAGGGCTTAACGAAAATCGGGCAGCATTTCCCCTATATATTCGCCTAACCCGACTTTCCAATTATTCTCCTGTTAACACAAAAATACCAACAACAACAATACCAACAATTTCATATCAAACTAGAATTAAATCCATTCTTAAAACACTTCCAAAACAGCCTAATATACCCTCCTATACCGATGTTTGTATATACTTCTTTATTTTCGTATATACATAGTATGACAACAAACACAACGACAACAACTACAGCCAATCCCACGATATTCCAGCCCACAAAATAATTCATAACAACCACCAAACAGCCCATATGATAACAACAATAATTTATCCGATTTCCCGCAATTAATTTCGTAGTTCCCATGTCACAATTTAGCTATACCGGGATGAATTTAAATATATCTAGTAGAGGAGAATTCTTACCTCATATGCCAAGAATTAATCTTCTTCCACCTTACTTCACTTCGAAGAAATCCCGGCTTAATAACACGACAAAATGGAACAACGAGATCGAAGCGGTGCGCGAAATCCATTACAAAATCGAATAAAGTAGTCTTCGTACATGCACGTTACTGTTTTGTAACAGCATAGATGCATCACCTTCTTTACTAGAATATTAATCACCATTGATTACTAAGAAAAAAAAAAAAGGTAGGTTTCTAAAAATAAAAGGAGCAATTGATCGTTGTTGCTGCCATATGAAATTTTTTTGCCAATTAACATATATAGATGATTGCTGCACACTTCTATTCTTTCACCAAAAAATGATACGTATAAAATGATCCCAAATGAATCTTGGTGGATAGTGGGGTCCACCCACTTATACATTTCCATGTTCATCAACCACATATCCAAAAACGTGTCACTACCAAGTCCTCCACATAGATTAGTCACTCTTTTTCTTTAATTTCCGTGGTCCCACATGGACAAGACAATTTGTTTACACTTATCCACTTAATTATAATTAATACCATAATTTATTCCGCACTCTCCCGCTTTATTCCAACATTTAATCAATTACACATATAATTAATTTCTTGATCTCAATTCACTTAAATATTGATCACCTTTAACATACTCCATATACCCATTACCATGACCATGTGATATAACACTAGGCCATAGCCTCATTTGCCACACATAAAATATTATTTTCAATCATCGTCGTCACACTTTTTCATCTTAAATAATTTTGGGACTTCATTCCTTGTATACACCGAGCTCTTGATTTTCGTCCTTGGATATAATCGAATTCTCCGGGCTCGGGTAAATTTTGCTCATGTTGGACGATTAAATTTTTCTAGTCCAAAAATACGGAATATTATAATTTGGACCGTATTTCATTAAATAAATTCCGAACCTCAACAAAACTTATTTTCTTAGATTGGTTTACCTTCAAATCCTTACGATACATGTGTACTATCACTTTAACCACCTATAAGCTTGGGGGATAACCTCGTGTCCGTTAGTGGTGTCATTTCACTCGCACGCTTTCCGACGTACGAAAATATGGGATGTAACAATATTAATATCAGGGATTAAAAGTCCTTGTCTCATATCCCAAAAATAATCTTGTCCTTGGATTTACGTTGATTAGCTTACGAATAATCCGTCGTATAAAAATACGGGATATAACAGGTTCTATCCTCCTTTACATGTTTTATGGATGTTTTGGACGTGTTGTAGCGTATGGAAATGGATGAAAATCATGAAATGTTGTGTGTGGGTGTGTGGCCGTGAGTGGGCTGCTTTGGTGTAGGAAGAATGAATCAAATTTACCTAGTATTTTGGTTGTTGTTGTGATGGATTCTATGATGTAAAATGAAGGTTTAATGATTTAAATGGAGTTGTAAATTGTGTGTGGCTGTTTTGGAAGCTAATGTGATTGTAATATGATTTCTTGTATTGATGAAAATGATAATGCTAACGTATGGAATTGTTGATATAGTTTATGAGTTTGGAAGAAGAAAATGTGTTATTGATGTTCCTAATGTAGTTGAAGGATTTCGGGTGGAATGGCCTATTGTTGGGTTATTTTGAATATTGTATGGATTGCTTGGAACGTTCTTAAATCTTGTTTGAATGGTTGCGATTAGTAATTGAATATGTGAGCATTGGTATTGAAATGATCGTATGTAGTTTATTTGAATATAAACGAAATGTTGTCGAATTGTGTGAAAGGAATTATTGACGTTAGAATGCGTTTTGAATCATGTATGGATGTTGTTAGTATGGTTGTTGGTATGGTTGTTTGATTTGCCGAGTTGAATTCTCGGGGATGTTGAAGTTATAGGGGAAATGTTTTGAAATTTTTGTAGACAAAGTGTTAATTTGGAATTGGATTCTCAAGTGTTATGGCTAATGGTTGATACCTAATGATATTATTGTAGATCGTGAGAAGTCGAGACTTAAGTTTGGATTAGCTTAGGAAGCTAAGGTATGTAAAGCTCAACCTTTCTTTCTTTGGGCGTGTCTTAGTTGAAAGTAAGTTATGACACGAATCTCGAGGTAACTCTATTCTGGTGATCCGAGCATGTTTATGATTCTTATTGGTTTCTTGATATTTGCATTCTTAATGTGGTCAAATCATGGTCCTTATGTCATTTGTATAATTAAATTTCAAAAGTTGCATAAAGGTTTTTGTTACATCCGGCATTTTTGCACATTTGGAAATCTCGAACATAATTTTGGTTTGTAAGAAATAAGGCCAAATTTGGATTTTTCTTAGTAAGTGTATGCCGGTTTTGGAAATTTGAACGTGAAAACACCGAGAAGGCCTAAGGGCAAAATTGGAATTTTGGAAATTTATTTCGGAAATTACAAAATATGATTCTTGAGGAATTGGGCCAAGAAGACAATAAGTAAATGAGGCCCAAACATTTGAAGGGGTGGCCGGCTATAAGCCAAGGCCCAACCCAAGTATAATTAATTTTTGCATGTGCAAATTAATTATAAGAATGATCTTTAGCCATAGAATGTTCAAGAAAACAAAAGAAAAAAACCAAGAAAAAAAGGAGAAGAGAGAATCGGCCAAGAGAGAAAAGAAAGAAAAGAAGAGAAAAAATTTTGGAGCTTGGATGTCAATTCAAAAACTTGGTTCTTCTTGAATTCTTACTAAGTTCATGGTGCTCTACAAGTTGGTATAACTTTCAAGACAAGGAAGTGTTTCCTTTGGCAAGAAGAATTTGTTGGAAAAAGGTAAGATTTCTATGTTCTTGAATTATGAAATGAATTTGTATGTTATAATCATTGGAATTGGGTGAAGATCATGGAATTGTGTTTGTATGTGTGTGTGCCGTGGTGTGTGTGAATATATAGCCGTGTGTATGTGTATGGTGTATGACTATGGTAGGTTGGATTTTTTGTGTTGTATTCTAGTTATGGTTAGGATGGAATTCATGTTGGAAATGAAAATCGAATGAATTGATGGAAGTTGGAAATGATGGAATGTAGCCGTGTGGTGCTTGGTATGAAATGAAAGTTAATTAAATTATTTAGTAGGTCAATTGTGTTGTTGAAGTCTTATGATAAAGATGGAAGAATAATGGTTTAAGTTAACTTGAAGAATTGGTTGTTAAGTTGTTGTCGAAAAGTATGCGATTTTGTATAGTTTATGTAATCATGAGAATGATGTTGTAAGATGCAAATTATGATAGTTGCTAATGGAATTGGAAGTTAAAAGTATGCCATGGAAGTTTATGTTGAAGTTGGAGGTTTTGAATGGATT
>NW_026718586.1:0-11946 GCF_029784015.1 Lycium ferocissimum | reverse complement strand
TTTACCCTTTTCGAAGTACACATCCCGATTTAGCTTTGGAAGTTTTTTACCGAGCTTTTGTAATTCGTACTATCCTAAACCCGCCCCCAAAACGGGTCCAAGCCTACGGGCAACCGAAATACAAACGACCCAAAGTTCCCATACCAAATTCTTCTCATATATCAACCCCAAAAAATGGAAAACATACCTTCGATACGAGCATCAATCCTTACCAAGAATTTAAAACCAAGCAAGCTATCACTTATTAAAAATCAAGACATCTAGGTTGGGCCCGGTTTTAATTTGTCCCCCCAAACCCCCGAGGGACTAGGCCCGGTTCCCCCAAACGTATTCATAAAACCCCCGAATCAACCAACCGTCGAGGGTATACAAATATCAAACGCCGTCTCAAACACATCCAAACTCAATCATATATATATATATATCGGAAGCCGACAAGGCTTTTAAAACCCAAACATGGCCCAAAGCAAAAAAGATACAAACCCACCCGAAAAGGTAAATACAACCCACACATACGCTACAACCCCAAACAAAAAAAAATAATCATAGACCGGAGGCCCCGCCGTCCCCCCGAACACATACACACACGCACACAGCAACGAACGAGAATACCAGGTGGCCCCGGAAAAAAGGAGCACCCCAACAAAAACGGGATAGGTATCCTAACCGAGGGATCACCAAACCGGCCTACCCGGCGAAACGCACCCCCAAAAAAAAGGGGGGCCAAAATAGTACCGATTTGCGCGAAAAGTACAAGAAAAAAACCGGGTCACACTCAAATTTACCGAAAGTAAGTCCCTTTTCCCAAAAATGTCAAATGTTTATTTTCAAAATACAAAGAGAAAAGAGTAAAATAGGTCGCCGCCCGCGATGGCGCCATAACACAAGATAACACCGTTGTTTCAAATCTCCGTACAACCCCGAACATAACAAATCATCACAACACATCACCCATATCCAAAATAACCCATAAACAACCCCCCGGCAGGTCCCGGAAACCCGAAACGAAAACACGAATATATCATGGCGACGACAACATAACCGGCCCGGAACCGGCGAACAAACCCAACAAACCGCACGAGCAGGTATCCATAGCATAAAATCATTATCATAGGTTAAAAAAAGTAAGAAAATACCATATTTGGGAATGGGGAAAATCGCATACCAAACTCCTTCAAACGTCATCAAATGTAAAAAGGAAGGTCGCGGACCCACGGACGAGTGTCAACCGAGCGGCCCGCCTTGGAGAAATACTCATCACACGTCAACAACCTCCCACGACGATATCGGGGAAACCGACCCCAGCGAAAGTTAGAGCTTTCGAGTTTCAACATCGTTTAAGAATAAAACTTTTTTAAAAACCAAGTTTTTATGCAACTTTAAAATCAATTTTTCCAACAAATAAAAACCAATATTTTTCACATCAACATAAGCCCAAAAGAAAAAGGGAATCAAGACATCCCGGGGATTATGAAGGAATTTTCCCCGAGGCTATATCGTAGCCTATTTTAACTAAGGCATGCCAAAAGAAAAAAAGGTTAAGCTTACATACCCGTTGACACAACGCTAACCCAAAACAAACTTAATTCAACCCAAAATCTACATAACATCAATAAAAAACGTCAACCCAAAGATTTAAAGTTCATTTCCAACTAACACAAATCCAAAATTGGGCAAACTTCCTTTATAAAGGGAAAACCCCCGAGAATTCAACTCGCCAAATTTCAACAACACAACAAACCAACAATCATTCCAAAATACCCATAATCAATTAAAAACATATTTGAACACTAAAGATTTTTTCCACACATTCCAACAACATTCCAATTATGCTTACCACAACTACATACTTACAAACCAATATGTAATCAAACTAACGCATATTCAATTATCAATCCCAAAAACCCTTCAAACAACATTCAAAACCTTTTTAAAAAGTTTTAAAAAATTTTAACAAAACCCCAAAAAATACTCCAATCCACCCAAATGGTCCCCAAACCCAGAACCTCAACTCTAACACATTTCTACAAATCAGATTTGCTCCAACAAACATACTCTAACCATGCCATTTCCATAAATATAAAAAACACACTAAACCCAAAAAATCTTTCCCAAAAAACCCACAACACTTACAATACCAATTCAATCATTAAACTCTTATTTCCAAATGGAATCCACATAACAACAACAACCAAAATTCTAAGAAAACAATTCATTTCTTGACACACAAAAGGCCATATTCGGCCAACCCCCACCCCCATATATACTTCATGATTTTCATTCACCCAACACTCTACAACAACCAAAAAACATAAACTCAGACCACCTTTTAAAACAACATACACACATTTATTTAAAATACCATACACCCCAACTTAAATTCAAAACCCCAGAATTTTATCCATATTAACATACAACAACACACATAAACCTTCCATAACTCACAAAAAAAGATTAGAACTTACCTTTCTTCAAACTCCCCAACTTGTCCGTTTCCAAGGATAAAACGAACAATCCAACGTTAAACAACAACTCCACGTTACTAAGCACCCTCCAATTAGTAGGTTTTCTTTAAAAAATAATTTTTTTGGGTAAATTTGGGCTCTTTTTCTTTTCTTCCCAATTTTCCCCAAATTTCTCTCCAAGGTTCTGATTGTTTTAAGTCTTGAAATGAGAGAAAATCCCCGCCCTCCTTATATTACAAAAAAAACCAGGGGAGGCCCACTCCTAGTGGGCCCCACATGGCCCCATTTTATTTTCCTTTATTTCAATAATTAAAATTTTTTCAAAATTTCCATCTTTTCCCAAGTTTCTTTGATGTTCCCATACCAATAACGTCATACACACTTAGGTCACATGACAAAATCGGGTCACACGTCTCATTTGTATCCCTAAGGTCTTAACCCTAACTTTTCATAGTTAACCCGAATCGTCCTGTTCAAAATACGGATGTAACATTAATAACCTGAAATAGCTTTAGGCACGATCTAAGATGAAAAAGAAAACCCATCCTAGATGTCCCGTAGCCCCCGTTTATAAAGTGGCGCTTTTCACACCACAAACGAGACTCCCCGGACAACTTTGTGGACAACCCCTGGGACGAATCGCCCGACACCACCGTCACGCCCCAAAACCGGGGGGCCGCGACCGACACCCAAGACCCTACTCCCGAGGCCATACCCATTCCATTCGAGTCGCAACTTTTTTGAACCTTTAATTTAGAAATGACGTTCCGCAAGTAAACCGGACAAACTTTTCAATAAAACTCTTTTCAAACCCCTTTCCCCCTTATCGTCAATTCAAGAAAACCTTTAGTCACAATAAAATTTTTAAAAAAACAAAGCATGAACACATCGACCTAATATTCGTTTTACACAATTTCCCGACATCTCGACTAACTATCCAGGACCCCGCCCGCAAAAGACTCTAACATACACGAGATACCAACAAATACCGAATCGAACACTCCGAATAAAAGGGTCCCCAACCCAAATTTTTAAGCCCCGGAACTTCCTTCCCAAGTCTTCTACTCATCCGAACACCCGCGTGGCATGAAACGAAACCTCCCCGGAAAAAAGGGACTAAAGACGAATAATGTACCAAGTATGAAAGGGGAACCGAAATGAGATATCTCGACTGGATGATAAAAGAGAAAGGGCTCAACCCCCTTTGGCCCAACATGACAAAGTCGGAATAAACTTTGATGAAAGGAATTTTATATATATATATATATATATAAAAAAAAACGCATGCCTTCACCGCCCTTTTCCTTCGGCAAAATAGCAAACCCCTTCGGCCTTCGGGCATCACAATCATCGTATATCACCCGTTTTGGGGTTTCGTATACAACGCCGTAGCCCTTCTCCCCTTCCCGTGAAATGATGCGGCACTATGTAAATATACAAATGCATGAAAATCTTTGAAAACTATCAAAAGACTCCTTCGAAGAACTTTTAGTTCAAAACGGGAACTTCTTCCCTTTTTCTTAAAAGGGAACTTTTCCCCCCTTTTTCGTTTTTCTCCTTCGAGACCAAAATTCAAATAAAAATGCATATAAATAAAAACCAAAGTTTCTGGGATTTAAACATCATTATGAAAACGATTATGAATGCCCCTTCGATTAAAGAGGCAGATACGAATATCCTTAACGATAGAAAGTTTTTAACGCTTTTTTTCGGGTTCTTTTGAAAATGGATCTTCATCACTACCATAATCATCACCACTATCAGCTCACTTTGAATGATCCATAACATTTTGAGGCCATATGTTATAAAAAGACGCTCGTACATAAACAAAGAGGCCATATATTAATAGCACACTCAAAAAAAAGCCGGGCCATAGTTATATGGCACATCGCATGCCAGGCCATATATTATATAGTACGCCACCACGTCATGAAATCATCTAGAACCTTAGGCTTGAAAATCTTGGGTTTGGAGTCATCGTAAGATTTTCGAAACATAGATTTGGAATTTCTGGGGGTAAAAAAATTAGGATGTCATTTTGGGGAAACAAAACATAGAGTCTTTTTAAAGGGGACGAGCCTTAAAATGCCCGGAATAACTTCTCGACTTTCCAACGTACCTCCTATCTTGAAATCTACAAAAAAACCATTCATACTATTGTTAGGGCCCCTTGTTATATACTTATCCTAAGCCTCCAAAAAATCTTTCTGAACCCCAAATTTCGAAAGATTCCTCCCTTTATAGCCCAGCCCAAAATCTCAATTCAAAGAACCAACAACAACAACAACAATGCCAACATCAACAATAATATTATCAACACCAAAATATTCCATAGACACCCCACAGATGTTTTTTCCAATTTTCGACCCCTAAATTCATTATACTCAGTAGTAACTTTTTCTCCGTAGATGCTTAAACAATACTAATAAGGAAAAATTATACCTTTTTACCCCCTAGAATTGCAATATCTTCGATTACATTAACGTTTAAGCCCCGCATTGATATTAAACGCAAAATTTGGGTTTCCGAACTTAAATTGGGGATTTCACAAATTTTGTTTAAAAACTAGTGGTCGAAAGTTTGGGGAGTTTTTTTGAAGATTTGGGAAAATTTGGAGTGTTTTTGGTTTAAAAAAAAGGTTTTGGGTCATTTGATCCCAAATGGGGTCAAATTTGGCCCGGGGCACCGTAGCGCACGTAGCACCGCCATCGTAATTTTTCCTCCCCTAACTTGTAACATTCATAATTCTCCACTTTTCCATATCGATAAACTTTGTTGACCGGAAACTAGACACGACGAACTTTATTTTTTTGGCTTTTTTAAATTTTCTTCAAAACTCCTCATCTACTAAAAGATATTCTTTTCTTTATTCGGGCCCAAAAATTTCCCCCCATATTTCTTCCAAGTTCCAACAAATTTAATTTTTAATTCACTTACCTTCAATCCTTCCATAGCTAACTATAGCACTTAAACCCTTTTAACCATAAGTTAAACACATGTAAGCTCACATACCCCCCAACGGAGCTCGAATCTTAACATAAAACACGGGGTAAAAAAAAAATACTTCTGACCCTATAAGCTCTTCAAACACTCCAAATCATTCCAAGCCAAAAGAGAAAATCAAGCTTCAAATCCATAACTATTTAAAAGGGTGATTGTTCGTTATACTTGAAGTTGTGATGAACTTGGTCTTAAACAAGGTAAAGGGAAATTCTTCAAATAAGGATGTTTTTTTATCTTTTTTCGGGGTTTTAGTTGATTAAGGTTAAACAAGTGTTATAAATGAAGAGGGGTTTGGGAAAATGTCATAAAGTATTGTGTTGATTGTTTGGGTTTGGGTGAATTTAAAGGAAGTTTTGATGGATTGAGTCCATTAAATGTAACATGGGTTGTTATTGTTTAGTTGTTAATGAGTTTTTTTTGTTTTGGGAAATTTGAAGGGAAATGAATAAGGGGGAAATGCGTCCAATTCCGTTAACCTATTAACTAGCAAAGTTTGAGTGTGTAAGTGTTCCATAGTGATTGTGGTAGAATTATCGGATGTAGATTTATAGGTCGTAAAGAAATTTTGGGTGGCTAAAAGAAAGGGTATGAAAGGCATTTGTCGGGATTTTTGGACACTCGACGTTTTTATAAATTTTACTTGTTTTTCAAGTTTTGGCCAATTTGATGTATTTTTTTTGGTTTGGGGTATTTGGCGTTTAGGAGTCCAAAGAAAAACCAAAAAGGAGCAAAACATGAAGAAACGCCCCGATTGAAAAGCCCCGGGACGACGCCCCGTTTTTGGGGAATGCCATCAAGTTTCGGAAAAAAAGGGGTAAAAATAAAAGATGCCCCGTAATAAAAGGGACAGCGACGTGCTTGTCCCTTGGGAAAAGTACAAAGTCATTAAGCACCGAGGAAAATGATGTCGGAGAGGCCCGTACTTCGGGCGGGGGGGACATTTTCCCCGGGTTTTCCGAAGTTTAAAGTTAGTCGAGGCGATTTTTTTAAGGGGGGCCCCCCGGAGTCCCGTACTCTTTCGACGGGGATGTGATTTGTTTTAGGTTAAGAAGGATTTGAAATTATAAATAGCCAATAGGGGTTTTTAAAATTCATCACTTTCATACTTTTGAATTTTTAGACTTTGGGGGGGACAATTTGTTCCGTACTCTTCAAGGATTTCAAGACAATTACAATCGCAATTTACTTTATTCGTAAGATTCAAGAAATTTCAAAGCAATTTTCAATCATTTATTTTTTCATTGCCAAAATACAAACACTTTTACTAAGGGGGAAAACCCCAAAGGGCGGGCCGGATGGGGAAACGGGAAATATACGTGTAAGGATTGTTGATTTATTTGTTCTTAATTTTCATCATATAGTTAGTGGTTGCAAACATTAGGTAACGCCATAAACTTTAGTTTTTTTGGGAAAATAACAAGGATTAGGTAAGAATAAATAACAAGAATCAAGGCGAAACCTTGTTTAATAAATTCACTTAGAAAAGAAAAATTTACTTGGCATAATTAAAATTTTTCATGCACTTTTCTTTGGAAAAAGCATGAAAGAAATAATCTTTTTTATTGGGAAAATTTTTTGATTCACGAGGCTAATGATCCATAAAATGATCTATTAGAAGACATCAAATCGATACCTAGATCAAACATTTTTACCCGAAAACAACTGTTCTTTTTACCTATATATTTACAATTTTAAATTTCTAGTTATTTTAAATTACCAAAAATAAAAACCCCCCTATAAAACCCTTTTTCGAATACACCGGGCCCGAAAGATTAGTATAATATGAATTTAGTAAATTTTCACACCATATTCCCCCGGTGATTCGATCCCAACCCGGGTTACATATTTGACATCGCCCGCTTTATACTAAAAAGGGAATTTGAGCGTATCCCCCATCCCTTTCTTTCTTACGATTTTATTGATATAAACCTTCACATGATATCTATACTATCCCTATTCCTAGATATACCTCCAGGTTGGACGTTCTTCGATTTTTAGGGCCGTCTTTTGATTTAGCTCTATAATGGTAATCGAGGTATAACACCATGTGTCACTCCGTGAATTCAAAATGGTTTTCAAGGGAAAGTTTTGAAGTGAAAGAGCTAATGTTTTGTAAGAATGAATAGTTGAGATAAACCCCCAATAAGGTACTCAATGCTAAAAAAGAGGCTTTGATGTATCCAGGGAAATTGGAAGGTTAGTTAGTCGAGAAGAAGTCTTAAGGCCCAAAAAATTTGCTTTTAAGTCTTATGTAATCGGGCATTAACGGGTAATGATGATCATAAAGAGTATGGAAATTACCCATAATCCATAATGGATTATATTACCACCGGCCTTTTCTGTCCGATTTGTATCACTATTTACCACTATACTAGGCCGGTTGGGTAGTTATACCCCGAGCTAATTGGGCCCGGGGAAAACACGTACACCCCCAGCACGGGGTGGGGGGTAGTAAACGAAACCGGCGGGGAATTTCCACCCTTGTAGTTAAGACGGCGCCCCCACCTTCCGGATAACCAAAAGGGGGACCACCAGCTCCCCGGGCGCTTCCCACCGATCGCTAAGAAATGATAATAGGTTGATTTAAGGCCCCTTTTTTACATAGATGTATTTAAAAACGAAATTGAGACATATATCAGATTCTCCCGGGTTTTAGATGCTTTGGGTTCTTTCCTTCTTTTACAAGATAGCTTTTTAAAAAAATTTTTTTGTTATATATTTAATTATTGTACATGTCCTTTTTTTGAATGTTCGTTCATGCCCGCGAGACAAAGAGATTGTTTCCCACTCAGACGCTTCTCGCCGTCGAACCGGCGGGCCCCCTTGTCCGAGTTCACCGTGTTTTCCCTTTGGTTTTAGACCGGGGGATTTTCCCCCTCCCAAGATGCACCCGAGGGTCGAAAAATAGCACAAAGATCTTCCATGACCTTCTCGGTCTATGCCTTATGATCATCATTTTGATAGCCTTTGGAGTATACTGGGGTCACTTAGATGTAGTATATTTTTGGTTCTTCCCCTCACTTTATGATATTTATAGTTACCAGATCCCCCTCAAGTATGGATATGAGATGCATGTACGTGTGGTTCTGGAGGGTTGCTCCCCGTCGGCCCCCTTCGCCGGCCCGATGTGGTATCGAAAGGGTTTTTCCAGGGTTTGTTACGAGCCGTGTCCAAAAAAGTCTTGTTTATGGGTGTTGCTGCCACACTTATAAATAGGAGGTCCCGGGATTTAGGAGGTTACCCCCTTGTATCCAGTCGTCTTTCCTGTAAGGGTGTTAATCTTCAACCCCGATTTGTTGTTTTCACTTTTACGACCGCTCCTTCCCCAGACACAATTCAAGAAGCAATGATACGGGGGAAGGGGGAGGAGAATGTTAAAAAAAAACCGATGGATCCGGGTCGGCAGGTTATTGAAAAATGTAACACTCCGTAAACCGAGAGGTAAGTATTAAAGGAAAAAAAGTGACATTTTGCTTAAAACCTATCAATATGTTTTTTTAGAAATAGTTGATTTACGATCACGACCCAAGTAGGGTTCAAAGAGTTCTTAAAATCACCTATGTTTTTGTTGACTTTTTGAGGCGATTAAAACCCGGAGAATTTGGGAAAATTTCCCTCTAAATAAGTTTTATATATTTAAAAATTTCCAAGGATATCTAGTTTAAAAACATACTGTAAAAAAAGAGGCCATTTTACTTACCTACGGGGGGGATCATCTTGGGTTCAATCCCGAACTGTGATGAACACCAAAAAACACCCTCCGTCAGCGTGCGGAGGGGGCATTTCACTTGTCAAACGGCATTCACGCGAGTGTCACGCGCCGTTTTGACTATAAAACCCCCAAAACGTGAAATTTTCTTAAACCTTCATTCACCATCTTGGGCATTTTTTTGGAAGAAAAAACCCTAGGGGTTCCCCAAAACATAAAGGGGTGTCAAACCCCAAACCCCATAGCCGGTAGGCCGAGCCGGGCACCCATACACACCGTTAACCATAATCCCGAAAAAAAATTATACATAGCAAAGGCGACGTCGTATTACCGCATAACCAAATCTTATACATACAAAAGTGAAACGTCCCCCCAAACGCACAAATATATATATACATATCGCACAATTTTCCCTGATATCGCACATAAAGGCACCAAATACGGACGCCCAAAAACACAAATCAACGAAAAAACAAGGATACCCATAACCCAAAATATGTCTAAAAACCCAAGAGTAATAACAATCATATGACCACCCCGCTCCAGAAAAACATACACGTATGCATCGGTTTTACCCAAAAACATGGCCCCGAACGGGAGCGCTCCAAGAAAAAAACTCCTAAGTCGGATCACCAAAAGGGGATCCGACTGCGGCATAAAGGGTTTTTTCGAAGGGGGGGTAAGAAATAGACCGAGAGAAAGAGAGGTACAAGAACAAGATCATAACCCGGGGGGTTTGCGAAAAATAAGGCAATACCAAATCAAAAGCTTACTTTTAAAAGAAAAAACAGCAAAGGGGTCGGGAAAGGTCTCCCCAAACGGGGGCCAAACACAAGAAACAAAAGATTTCATATCTCCATAACCCGACATATCTCCATAACACATCATAACGCCATAACACAAAATAACACCAAATATAAACGGGAAACCCCCCCTCGGAGTTTGGGGAAAGTAAAAAAGATAACACCGAAATATAACATAGGCGCACGATAACAAACCCCGGGGGCTTGGAATGTAACAACCATATGCACGCGAAAAAGCGAGTAACCATATGCATAAAAATCATCATTATGACTAAAAGATAATTAAGTAATCGACGTCGAAGGTTAAGACGATAGTCACATTAAGTCCTTTCAAAAAATCGTTAAAACCAAACATAGAAAAGCCTGGGGGCCCCGACAAGTATCAAACCAATCCGAGCCCGCCAGGGTTTGGGGGTATTATTCGTTATAAAATGTTCTACAACGTTTCGGCATCCGAGCTCGCTAGAAAGTTACTCGTTCGTAGTTACGACCTTTAAGAACAAAATTTTTTGTAACATTTAAATCCAATCATATAAAAACATAAGACCTTAGTTCGACACATTGAGAGCAACTTTGAAAGAATGAATCGTATACAAGTCATACTAAGAAGGAATTACCCCGAGGCTCGTATATAGCCTACTTACCACTAAGACATCCCAAAAAGAAAGAAAGGTTAGGTTTTACATACCTTGTCCGCTTCCTGGGCTAGTCCAAACTTAAGTCTCCCCAAGACTACAATAACGTCATTAGACATCAAACATTAGTCAAAAGAACTTAGGAACCAATTCCTTTTAAGATTTTTTATCCGAATTTTGGGAAAAATTTCCCCCTAAATTCAAAAACCCCCGAATTAAATCCCCTAAATCTTCAACAACAATCCCAACAATCATTCTAACAACATCAAAATTAATTAAAAATGCATTCTAGCATTAATAACCCTTTCCATAAATTCCCGATTCCATTTACATTAAAAACCAACGCATAAATAAAAAAAACCAACACCAATGGTACACTTTCGGCCCCAACCGAGATCATTCAAAAAAGACTCAAGAACATTCCAAAAAAATCCGCACAATATTCAAACAAGCCAACCAAAAACGACATAACCCAAACCTTCCAACTTCAATAGGGAAAAACAACAACACATTTTTTCTTCCAAATTCATAAACTACACCAACAAACCACACATTAACAACATCATTCTCATAAATTCGAAACTACATTAAATTCACATTATTTAAAAAGCCCCTAAACGTTTCCACTTCAACTTAATCATTAAAACCCTCATTTTCATCATGAATCCATACAACAACAACCAAAAAGTAAATAAATTTTGTTCATCATGTCCTACCAAAGGCAAACCTATACGCCACACACCAACACCCATATTTTCAGAATTTCATCCATTTCTCACACTACAACATGCACAAACTATCCATAACATATGTAAAAGAGATTGAACCTTACCTTTTTACTTGTTTTTCAACTTGGGAGGGGGCCAAGAAGAATGGTTGGGATACTCCAACAACCACTCCATGTTAATAAGGGCCTTCCAAAGTTGAAAAGCTAGAAGAAATTATTTTTTTTGATAATTTTTTTGCCCTATGTTTTCCAAAATTTAGGGAAATTGGAAAACTTAGCCAAGACTATTCTTCGAATTATTTCAATGACGGGGGTGGGGAATAATTATATATTTTTGTAGGGAATATGAGAAAAGCAAGGGGAAAAGGGGAATTCCCAAAAAATTTTAGGAAATAAGTGGAAGGCTAGGGGCAAAATGGTAATTTTACGAAGTTCAAGAAAGTTCAAGAAAAAGGGCCCTGTGTCGGGGGCACAAAGGTATAGTCCACATTTTAATAGGGTATGGATCAAAGGGGAAAAAATAAGACAAGGGCCCTATTTGTATTTTGAGAAAGTTCTAGAAAAAAAAAAAAATTTATCTTTTAAAAATTTGGGAAAAAAACTC
>NW_026718585.1:0-13453 GCF_029784015.1 Lycium ferocissimum | reverse complement strand
CTAGAAGTTTATATATATATACATAAGATCAGGACGGGTTGATGATATGCACACGTACTCATTTTATCGGACTTTCCTATATGACGTGAGTTTACATTGATTCGAAGTCACCGGTCATTCGACTTCAAGGGGATTCTGAGTATTTGATAGTGGTACTATTATGAGAATCACTATGGCCGAGTTACTTCGGGTATTTATGACAACCTTGAACTCAAGAATGAGAAATGGTTAGGTAATGTCACGACCCAACCAGAGGGCCAGGACGGGCACTTGGAGCTAACCTACCGAGTACCTCTAAGCATACGTCTCGTAATCATTTCTGGGTAAATCCCAAAGGTATCTCATGGTTGTCATAACCTGTAGGGACATATATGACAACATAACGGTGCATCTCTATATAATCATCAACAATTATGGCCATCATCACCAGCATACACTGCAACCAATATATTATACAATAATATGAACCGGTGGAGCTATAAAACATCTAACTGTACACACATGTCTATGAACCTCTACATAGAATACAAGTGATCATAAGGACCAATACTAAATAGACTACAGCTCTGAAGTAAGTGGAGTGCTCCTGAGAATCCACTGATAGAACACCTACGGGTCTGATCCGTCTCTCGCCTACCGCCGGTACGAGCGCAAGATCCATAAGAAGGACGCGCACGAATAATGTACTGAGTATGTAAGTCATGAATAACAACATAATATAGCTATGAAAGGTAACATGGAATAAGAGAGATAACTTGTACATCTAGATGCCTCATAAGGCGAATGTCATGCATTCTTAGCCTTTAAACAAGAACTTTTTCATACATACGTGTATATATATATATATATAATATCATCATCATAACGTACCCGGCCTTTTCAGGACTCGGTGTGTAACATACCCGGCCCTTTCGAGACTCGATGTGTAACGTATCCGGCCTTTTCAGGACTCGATATGCAACGTACCCAGCCCTTTCGGGACTCGGTGTGCAATACCAACTGATTAGTGGTTGCACAATAGGTGTCGTACCCGGCCGACTATAGCGTGGCTCAACAGAGAAATATATATATATATATATATATATATATATATATATATATATATATATATAAAGCATGCATGAGAGCCAAATAAAAGTTACGACTCTATCAGAGTGACATAAGGTCGGTAACCTTCGATTTATATTATAGAGAAATCGTCATCGCTATATCTCACCTTAAAGGAACAATTATTATAAGGTGAGATCAACAACAATGAATAAAATCGAGATAATCATGAAATAAGCTCAATAATCTCATAATAGCAATAAAATCAAAAGCTTTGGAATTTCTAGAATTAAGATCATCATCATCATGTTCATCATAGAAAACGTCTCATCTTTAGTATCATAAGAAGCTATTAAGAATCATGAACTACTAGTATTTTCGGAAATAAGGTGTTATGGAAGTCGTGTATGCGTTCATAGGAAAAGAATCATGCATTTAAAAGAAAGAGGAATATCCTTAACATACCTTTTGGTCTCCTTAACTACTCAAAGTTTATCCTTCCAAGCTTGTAAATCTACATGTAAACCATTCATACTATTGTTAGGCTCATTGTCACATGCTTATCTTAAGCCTTCAATTTAAATCTATTTAGAATATGCCGAAATTCGGGCAGCATCTCCCCTGTTATATGCCTAGCCCGAAATCACAATCCAATAACCAACAACAACAACAATAACAATACCAACATCACAACAACATTATCAACACCAATAGGCTCCATAAAACATCCCACGTGATGTTTTCCAAGTTTCTCAACTAATCAACTTGTTATACGACTATTTAATAACTTTATCTCCGTAAATAAACTGAAATTAATATCAATAAAGAGAGATTCATACCTTATTCTTCATAGAGCAGAAATATATACAATATTAACTTTGAATCCAAGCCAATTCCAACACAAGACAAAACTATAATCGCTACTACAAGTTACCCAGACCTCGATTAATACTCCGTCACCTGAAATTACTCAAAATCCTCACTTTTATGTTGTATGTATGCTCCCTTATGTTGTTGAGTGTTTTGGGAAATTATTATGGAGAAAAATGGGGGTTTAACCCTTATATAGCGGGTTGAAGTCAGTGGCACTGTAGCAGCGCGCGACACTGTGCGTCCGCGCAGTGCAGTCCCCTGCTCTGCCTGCCTAACTTGTAATGTCCATAATTCTCTACTCCGACGTCGTATCGATGAGCGGTTTATTGCGTTGAAAAGTAGACTTCATGAACTTCGATTTAGGCTTTTGCTTTACTTCAAAACTCCTCATATATTAAAAGATATTCTTCCTCTAAGTTGGGCCAAAATTGCCCCTCATATTTTCTTCAAAGTTCCAACAAATTTAGTTTCCTCGATTCACTTGCCCTTCAATCCTTCCATAGCTTATTATATGAACTTAAACCCTCATAACCATAAGATTGGCACATATAATCTCATATATTCTTGAAGGTAACTCCAGTGTCCATACTTAAAACAATCAACACTTATGAATCTCAACGTACAAAACTACGGGGTGTAACATTCCCCCCCCCCCCCCCAAAAACATTCGTCCTCAAGTAGAGTTCGCTCTAAGGTAGATGTCAATGTTCTTACCTGTATTTGTCAGTTATTTACTTTACTTACTTGCAGTCTCACTTGCTCATTTAAAACTGAAATTATCCGAATTACGCAGTTTATCCTTCTTCTTTTGTGGCCAAAATTTATGCCCGTACTCAAGGTCGTCCCTTTTCTTATTATCTGTCTGTCTACTAACTCTTCATGCTTTATCGTTCTCATTGTCTCTTCAGCCTCCGTTGTTTACATTCTTGTATGCTCTTTTATCCAGTACTTACCACATACTTTTATCCAATTTTGATCCCATCTTCTTTTTATTCAGAAATTCTTGTTCTCTTCGATCTCCACGTACCTTTCTTACGTTTTACAGATGTCCTAGGCCTTTGTCTTCTTAGAGTTTACTTATTCTTATTCTTTCTCCCTTAAAGATAACCTCAAGACTGGTCACATTTTAGCATCCTTTGCTTTCTATAGCAGTCGAATTAATCTTTGCAGTACTTTATCTTTCAACTAGTTTAACACCGAAATGTCTCGCTTAATTTCTCTTTCCTTCAATTGACTTCGGCACTTGGCTAACTAACGGTAATTCTTGTACTTATATCAAAAACATCTCAAACCTCTTCTGTAATGATTCCTTTCCTTCAATTTACTCTTAAAGTTTCTGATCCTTAGTTCGGCTAATAAATTAGGGGTGAATTCAGAAGTTTGTTGAAGAATAACCGAGATTCCTAGTCATAAAGCGAATTCGAATCTTTTCATTCTTTCCTTTGTCTGTAACCTTCATTCATCCCTTTTCCAATAAGAGCCATCATGTTGCTTGTTCCACGAGGTTTCATTGTCACCCGCTTGTTCCAATCAAACGCGATATCCTTTGGTCATTTCCTTTGGGTTCGCTTTCTACTTTTAACCTTTGCCTGACTCTCACTTAATAAGTCTTTCCCATAGTTTAACACACTTATCTGTCATTTCGGTTTATCAATCAAGCGGATCTCTTAATTCCTTAAATGTCCATCTCCTTTATTTATATCCTTGAATCCTTTTCTTGCGATCTTATCTTCGTCTACTTCCATGACTTCACCTTCTGTTGACTTAGTCCCTCCTATTTCGTAGCCCTCTATTTATCTAATGGTGGACAACTTTCTTATTCAGCTGTGGTACTTTTCCTTGCTTGCTTCTCTAGTGCTACTTTAGATTATCCCTCTTAGTACTAATCGACTTTATATACATATCATTTCATCTCCTTTTTAATGCTTTTGTCGAACTCCTTAATTCCTTACAATGTCATCATAGTTCCACCTATGGTAGCGCCCAGATGGCTTGCAATAGCATTTCCTTGCTAATAGCTTATTATTCTCATTAATTACTTTACTTCATATTACTCATCCAATGCGTCAAAAATACCATAGCCAAGGGATTTATATTCAAATGGGACTCAATTTGACCCATACAATAATCCTCAACACCATTCCTTATATACTTGTATACAACATTTTCTTATCATCGTTGGTATCCCCCATCACAATATGATACTTACAACATACTAATGATCATATTTCAAGCTAATCTACTATTCAAAATATCTTCAAATCCATGTTTGAATCTTTCCTCCAATTTTCTCCTCCAATCTTAACATCATTACAAAATAACTCGTAAGCATGAGACTAAAATAAAATCTTACTTAATCACAACTTCCTTTCAGTACGAGTGTGCTTCCCTCTTTATGTTTTTGGCTCTCCTATACCAGCGGCTAATTGAGACTTAACTAGCTTCCATTCTTCTTCAAATATTTATTGTCGTCCCCACATCACTTTACTAGCCATTTCATCAGGACGATTATTTATATAGTCCTATGACATATACTCTCACGATTTTATATAAACGTTGACTTATGATTTCATGACGCAGGAGGTATTTTCTAGTCTCAGGTAGTACTACTGTCATGCTATCCATAGGGATACTGTCTTCCTTTCTTTTGACGATCATTGAAATTCCTACAAAATATTCCTTCTTTAAAACTCTCACCTCTTCCAGTGCTACGATTTCTCTTTAGTAATTCGAACTGTCCCTGATACTTATCCTTGGTCACTTGTGTCACACCCTAATTTTTGTTAGGCGTGATGGCACCCGACCCTTATTTAGGGCCGAGCGCCTATCACGCCCTAACAAAAATTAAAGGTGTGCCAAATTGGTATCGTAGCAAATATTCCACAAGGGTTGTCCGTGTGTCGTGTCCAGTCCTGTTTATGGTGTGAAGCGCGCCACATTTATAAACAGGAGGCTAAGGGGTATTTAGGGTGGTTACTCTTGTTTCACTTCTTAGATCGTGCCATAGAGCCAAGTCATAGGAAACGGGATTCCTTACCCTAATTTTTTATTGCAGCAGAAGAATGACATCGATAGAAGAAAGTGATTGATGACATTGGAAGTTACTAAGCACGCAGGTAAGAAAAGGTATGAAAGGTATATGTCGAATAAGGTATTAAAGTACGATTGAAATCCAAGTTGAAGATTAAAAGGGAAAGTAAACAAGAAAGTGTAACAAAAAGGGGCGCTTGAGTTAGGCATACGAGGTACGTTCATTATTTTCGTATCGTTGATATTGGGAGCCCCGCGCGGATGTGATATGATATGATATGTATATATATATGTTGGCCCCGTGAGGCATTGTTGGTATTTCCGCGTGCGTGTGTTTTGAAATAGTAAGAAATATAGAGGAAACTCGCCGAAAGTTTCCCCCGTAAATAAAGAAAGAATGAGATATAGGTTTGTAATACGACCTGAAAGGTCGTGCCAATAGCAATGATAAGATTTGACTAAGCTACGAGTACGGCCGACACCGAGAAAGAAGTTAATTGTTGAATTGGGGATAATAATAACTAGAAGGTCGATAGCGATATGGTAAAAAGAATTAGGAAAGGGCCTGTAATCCTAAGAGATGATTTACAAAAAGGCCGGTAAATCTTGATGGAATGTTATTTAAGGTACCGACTGAACTGATAAGCAGAGATGAATTATGACGAGCTTATAGTAAAAGAGGTAATAGCGTGATTAAGACAAGAGTACAGAGGAAAAGAATTGCGGAGGATATGAATGTATTGATAGGACAGCTTGTGAAATATTAAGGATAAAGTTGATCAGAAGGGGTGACGGGTTAAGAAGTGTTACATTATAGAATTGATTACGAATAAGATATAATGCGAATATAATAAGGATTGTTATGAAAATGAGTAAAGCCTAGTGAGAAGGTGGCCAAAGCTATGATATGACCTAGGTAGCTAGAATATAAAGGAAAGTGTGAAATGGAAAAGCGAGCTATAGAACGAATAAGGGAGGCTTATCAAGTTCGGTAGGGAAAGTTTGGAATAAGGGCTGTATAATAACGGAAATGATAGCGAGTGTAAGGAAAGAAAGGGTAATTGGAAAGAGGAAATAGGAAGAAAGTGAGATGGCAGTGTAGTAAGAGACCATGAGATGTGTAGCCAAGGATACGAGTATTATAAGTGACGAGACTGTGAAAGACTCGGTTATAGAAAGGATGAGGAACGAGGTAAAATGAGAGCAGAAATTCAAAGGCCGATAACCAAGTATTTATAAGTAACGGCGACCAAGGTATGCCCCTTATCATCGGGAATCTGGGAGTATAGGACGAAAAGTAGTCATACCCATAGGTGAAAAGCGAACATTGAGGATTGAAAAGGGCTAAAATAGTAATTGTAGAGTCAGAAGAGTAAGAGACCCTTTCTAATTCGGAAGGAGGTGTGCTGCGAGAACATTTTGGAATTTGTTAAGACTTCAATTTACTCCAGATTATGTGATGAAGGTCATGCGGTGAGGTGAACGCGATCATACTAGCATTAAAGCATCGTATTTCATCGTAGTTCCAAGATTAAGCGTCTTTGAGTGAGAGAAATTTTAGGATGGGTGACCGCGGAAGTTTTACGAAAAGTCTTACAAATTCGTACGTAAGAAGCAAATGAGAAGCTAGAGTAATCTAGGGAAAATTTGAGTCTCGAGTGGCGAAACCTTAAGAGGTCGCGTAGAACGGGGTGGATTAGACCGGTGAAGAGAGAAAAAGGGGCATGCAGTCCTGTAATTGTGTGGTGAGTTTGAATAGCGTTTGGAAATATTTTGTAAGTGAGATGGTAGTAATTATATATATAGGTATGCATATGGTATTCCATACATGGCTATATCGGGTATGTGTACCCGGCAACCAACGTTACGGTATATGGAGGGCATTAATCGGACGGGGTAACAAAGTTCAAGTGAAAAAAAAAATATATATATATATATATATATATATGGCACAAATGTTACAAGGCAAGGCGATGCATGTTTTTGCTACGAAGTTGAGCTTGGAAAATACTAATGCAATGATATTTGGAAAAAGAAAGAAAGTGAGTAGATGAACGGCAAGGGGATCAAAATGTCGGAATAAAAGTGCCGCCTAATCGAGAGTGGAAATACGGACATAGGAACAGTAATCGGATAATGGTATAAGTACACCCCTAAAGGGGGAAGCGGATGCGAGAGATGCAAGTGTAAGATGTACAATATCTTGGATATGGATGCTTGGGCTACAGGTAAGATTCCTTGCTGAGACAAGTTGGTAAGATTGAAAAGTCAGCCAAAGGGGTAGAAGCTAGGATGGTAATTGAGATAGTGCTGGAAATTAATTGTAGAGATCTTAAATGATATGACATTGCAAAAGGTAATCGCGGTCGGATTAGAGGCTAAGATGTGGGCAATAGGGTTGATCGCTAACGATACCGCGACCTATAAGTAGTAAGAGAGAAAAATAGAAAACCTCCTATAGTAGGAAGTGAGAACATCAAAGGAGTGAATGAAGAAAAGAGAAAAGAGAGAGAAGAAAACAAGAAGAAAGAAGAGAGAAAAAAAAAAGAGTAAGACAAGATAGGCTACGAGCGAATTTTAGTACGGAGAAGACATGTAAAGCAGAATGAACCAGGAGAATGAAAGGCTATGGCTAAGATTGGATATATTTTATACAAGTTGTACAAGAATAGTTATGCAACCTACGAATATTTGTATGCTAAGAATGAGACCAAGTGAGTGAATACTTGATAAGAGGAGTTTGGATCCAAGAATAACAATATGGTTACGAGATTTTTGGGTGCATTGAGGAAAGATGTAAAGAGGGTTTAGGCTGAATTACCGAGATAGAATTAGTGCGAGGACAAACAGAACATGGCTATGGTTGAACCAAAGGCCTATCCCGATACCGGTTGTAAGGTAAGAGAGGCGAAGACAAGTAAAAAATAAGAATTAGCGAAGCCACGCTAAGGTATTGTGGCGGAATA
Organism: Lycium ferocissimum; assembly: GCF_029784015.1. Lineage (NCBI taxonomy): Eukaryota > Viridiplantae > Streptophyta > Magnoliopsida > Solanales > Solanaceae > Lycium > Lycium ferocissimum. The sequence goes on along the minus strand of NW_026718585.1, from coordinate 5,537 downwards.
ATAACAGGAAGGAGATGACTTGAGAAGCTGAAGAGGAGATGAAGAAGAAATAGGATTGGTAGATGAGACTGCATGTTATAGTAATAAAGGGAACCCCCGAGATCCTTATAAGACCTTACGAGGCTAGTTAAACATTCGAGGACGAATGTTCTAAAGGGGGGAAGGATGTTATATCCCGTATTTTGTACGTTGGGATAATCCGAGCTAACCATGATAAGTTAAGGACAAGACTAGTTCGGGATATAAGGTTGAGACTTTTGACCTCCGATTTTATTTTAATGCACAAGTTGCTTATGAATTTTATTAGTATGGAATATTAAGGGAAATTAGGGGCTAGAAGTTGAAATAAAAATTTCATGAAAAGGCCAAAGTGTCGTGTGTTAAGGTGGGACCCACATGTCGGGATTTTATAAAGGACATATGAAGAGATATATGGGTGGTACATGTGAAGTTGAGCAAGTCCTAAGAAGGACCCATAAGCTAAAAATGAGTGTAAGCCTCTAAAAGGGCGATTTAAGAAAACGTCTTCGGGTGATCTGACTTCGAGGGGCCAAAACGGTATTATGAGTTTGGAATTTGGGAAAACTCCCAGAATTAAAGTTTTAGATAATTGAAATAGATTTTCAACCATATGTAGTGGGTTCACAGGTGACATCGGAATAAGGAGATATAGACGTTTTAAGGCAAAAGGTCGGGGGCCGGGCCCAACCCGAGCCCAACCGGTCGGTGCCCATTACCCACACTTTTTTAAATGAAATATCAGCCTTTTCTCCTCATTTTTCATACCAAAACACCCAGAAAATTCTGGAGAAAAAGAGAGAGGAGAGCCTAGAGAGAAAAACTAATTTTGACCGAAATCCGCGCCCCGAATTCCGAAGCCCATGCAGAGAAAAGTGTCGTACGTCGCGTTGCCTTCAATTTGAACTAAAAATCAACCAAGAAGAAAAGAGTGGACGTGGTGGCTGCACACTTAAGGTAAGATTAAGGTTTCTTTTCATTGTTAACAAGTTTATTCGGAGTTTTAACGATTAGAACGGAGGAATAAAGTGTGTAGAAATGGATGAAATTCATGAAACTTTGTATGTTGATGTTGAGCCATGAGTATGGGCTGTTTTGTGACAAGGAATGAACTAAATTTTATTTAGTATTTTTGGTTGTTGTGTTGTGGATTCTATGATGTAAATAAAGATTTAATGAATTAAGTTGAAGATAAAATCGTGTGTAGGTGTTTTTGGAAGCTAATGTGAATTAAATATAGTTTCTTGTATTTATGAAGATAATGTTGCTAAAGTGTGGATTGTTGGTGTAGTTCATGAATTTGAAAGAAAGAAATGTGTTGTTGTTGTTTTCTTGAACTTGGGAGGTTTCGGGTTGCATGGTATATTGGATGGGTTGTTTTGAATATTGTGCGGATTTTTTGAAACGTTCTTGAATCTTGTTTAAATGGTTTGGATTAGTACTTGAACGTGTGAGTATTGATGTTGGTTTGATCGTATGCGGTTGATTTGAATGAAAATGAAATAATCGTCGAATTGTATAGAAAAGAGTTACTAATGTTAGAATGCGTTTTAAATTCATTATTGATGTTGTTGAATGGTTGTTGGTATTGTTGTTGATAATATTAGCCGAGTTGAATTCTCAAGTTGTTGAACTTATAGGGGAAATGCTCAAATTTCCGTAAATAAAGTGATGGCTTGGAAATTGGATTCCTAAGTGCTTATGACTAATGTTTGGTGTCTAACGACGTTGTTGTAGATCGTGAGAAGCCCGAGAATTAGGTTGGATTTGCTTAGGAAGCGGACGAGGTATGTAAAGCTTACTCTTTCCTTCTTTTGGCATGTCTTAGACGGAAGTAAGATATGACATGATTTGTGCCTTGGGGTAACTCCATTCTTAAGTTCCGAGCATATTTATGATTCATATTTGCTCCTTAATGTTGGCATCCTTAATATGGTCAAGCTATGGTCTTTATGTCTTTGATATGATTGGATTTAAAATGTTGTATAAACGGTTTTGTTCCTAAAGGGTCCTATGTCTAAAAATGTCCGTAACTTTCATAGACAGAACCGGATTGCTTTGATATGTCCGTAAATGATTCTATAATGTATAATGACTTTAACCTTCATGTGCGGGCCCGGATTGGTTTGATGTATATCCGTGGGCCCGAGATTTACCTTTGTACAAACCCTAACGGCTCTTTTGAAAGAACTTAACACGATGTCCGTTTTAACTCTCGAGCGCCGACTACTTACTTATCCATTGAGTCCGTAATGATGATTTATGTGCATATGGTTTCTCACTACTCGCTCGTGCAAAAGCTCAATATGTCTTTCACCGAGTCCCGGCCGGACACGCATTCGTGCACATTTCACCGCATTGTTCACCGAGTCCCTCACTAGAGAGCCGGGACACGCTATATATATGTATATGATGATGTGATGATATGGGGATGGCGGCGCGATGGCATATGATGATTCTATTCACCGAGTCCCTCGTTTCGTAGGGCCGGGACACGCTATGTATACATATATATATATGATGACATGATTTTACTAACCGAGTCCCTCACTAGAGGGCCGGGACACGCTATATGTACATGTATATGATGATTTTACTTACCGAGTCCCTCACTAGAGGGCCGGGACATGCTATATATATGCATATGTACATGAGTTAAGTTTCAGAGGCAAGCCTTCAGCTTTTTCGGTTACCGTACGGATTTTCTATACTCCTTATGTCGCATGATTCGTTTATTGTATTTCATGCTTTACATACTCGCACATATTCCGTACCGACCCCCCTTTCTTCGTGGGCTGCGTTTCATGCCACGCAGTGTACACGCATGAGTAGAAGATGTTCCACTCGGATTGCGAGCTCCACTTCCTCCGGAGTGCCGCCGAGTCGAGTATTTATGTTGTGGCATCATGTTCCATGTTAGAGACTTTGCGTACGAGTCATGTATATGATATGTCATTTTTGTAAGCGGCTCTGTAAGCCGATGTATCAATATGCATTATATTACAGATTTCATATGTTTACAGATTTCACTTGATTTGAGAAAGATGAAAAGTATGTTTCTTTGAAAGCTTTCATGATGCATTCATGTTATGAGTTAAGGGCCCAGCATGATTATGAGTATAACGAGAGTCAGCGGGTTCGCTCGGCCCTAAGTAAGGGTCGGGTGCCCATCATGCCCTATCGGAAATTAGGGTGTGACAACTTGTAGGCCTTCTCACTTCTTATGTTACCTTTTGGGGTACGTTTGCTGCATATTTAATTGTAACAAAAAAAATTCTGGTACGAGCGATTCGAATCATAGCCCGGAACACAACGTATTGTATTGACAATACTTATTCCCTTTGGTTTGCTAAGCCTTCATCATCTTATCATGCCTCTCTTTCCATATCTGTCTCATAATATACTTGCATTTAGTCCATTTTCACTTCCCTTTAGCACATCCTTGCTATATTAGTTCATCTTGAATTTTGATTCCTTCAAGCCGGTACATTTCCTTTTCTGTACTTGGGAATATTCTAATTCGTCTAAGAATGTTCTCATATACCAGTAACATTCGAGTATTGACTGTCTTTGGTAGTCATTTGGCCAACCCTTAGGGATCCTTCAACTCCTCTAGTCCATATAATGCCGGAGCTACTTTCATCGCATGATTTGACTTATTTCTCTTTTGCCAACTGGATTCTTGTGTCAAGTCGAATGTCCACACATATTGGTCACTGTCACACCCCGATCTTGATCAGGGTGTGATGGGCACCCGACCCCGTGATCGGAGCCGAGCGAACCCGCTGATCCTTACTACGTGAAAATTTTTTTTTTGAAAACCTTTAAAACAAGTAAACATAAATAGATGACTGAAATACTCTTTTGTTGCTTTTAAGTCAAATAAAACATGTAAATCGTATATAACTCGTGTCATAATACAATCGACTCCCGGAACCCACGACTGTCCGCAAAGTCTCTAACCGTAATCGAGAAATCCGCGTGTGCTATGACTCGCCTACACTCCGTGCCAACGGAGCTTGATAACTTCGCCGGAACATCTTCTATCTTGGCTTCTATCCGTCTGGCGTACTGCGTGGCATGGGCAACGACCCCAAGAAGAGGGGTCGGTACGAGCAATGTACCGAGTATGTAAGACATGAACGGAATAACATAGTAAAGGTCGTACGTATGAGATGTATCATGTGTAAGACGGTAATCGTGCGTAGTAATAACTATACGGAAGCATAGTACAAGACTACGATGTAGAGCAACCCGTACCCGTGAGTGCCACTCGTGGCGGAGGCCATGCACGCTTAGATTTTTCTTTTTCTTATTCTCGAACACGGTGTTTCTTGTTTTTGTACATAGAAAAAATGTACTTTTCGTAAAAACAAGATTTTTACCGCAAGATGTACGCCGAATTCATCGCTCCCAACCCCCTCCCCAACAAAGGTCCCAAGTATATCATATTATATTATATATATATATATATATAAGCACGAACGTACGCCGCGTACGGCTCTCCCATAAATCCAGCGTCCGGCATCCCGCGTCCGGATGATAAGCAACCGAATCGTGGACACGCTGCCCTCCCCATTCCCCACATATACAAAGTGTATACAAGTACGTTCATCAATATCGTGTATTATATACATTATCATATAAACAAGCAACAAGACAGCATGGGAGCCCAAGGAAAAGCTATAACACTATCGGAGTGACGTAAGGCTCCGTAACCTCCGATTTTATTATGAAATAACCATGGGCGCTTTATCTCACCTTGAAGGAACTAGTAGTAAGGCGAGACAATCAATGAAGGTCAACATTATGAATAAACATGGAGTAGAATCATAGTATAGCATTTCATGTACTTTGGAGCCTTTAGACATGAGATCATTCTCGACATAGTTATCATAGTACCATTCTCATTTTCTTTGACATCGTCATAGCCATTGAAAAACATAGCCTTGACTATTATCGTTCTATACCTTTCTTATTCCTCAGGCTTCATTATTATCATCATAGAACTATGATCGTCGTTTTAGTTAGCAGGACGTTTAATATTATAAAACTCGGTTTTTGAAGGAAAATGAGTATTTTGTAAAACCCTTGTAAACTTTTTGAAAAGAAAATCATGCGTTGTCATAGGTTTAGTTAAAACAACCACTAATTTGATGGTGTAAAACGATAACCAAAAACTTTTGTTAGCGATAACATGGAAATAAGCTTAATGTAACAATAAGAAGGGATTTGGGAATAGTGGGCCCGCCTCGGTCGAATGAGGCGGCGTTCACGTCTACGTATAGTACGTTTCATAATGTTACTTATGGAAGTCTTAGGATGATCGGGTCGTATTCTTGCAAGTCCTAGGGTGTTTCGACCTTTCTTTCACTATTCAAGCACTTTTAGTTCAATGCCACTGAATGAATAGTAACTAGTTTCCAATCTCGGATTTCTAGAGTTGGGGAAGTCCCCGAGGCACGAAATCGTGCCTACGCGTCTAAGACATGCCAAAGAAAGAAAATAAAGTCTTACAT
>NW_026718584.1:0-8911 GCF_029784015.1 Lycium ferocissimum | reverse complement strand
GACCCGGCCCGGACAAAGGCCCCTTTTGTTTTTCCCCGAGCCCCGGGAATGGGCGGGGGGACACAGGAAAATAAAGTACAAAGGTTTTGAGGGGGCCGGGGAAAGTTTATTGGCCCGAAAAATGGGAACACGAGTAACCTTGGAAAAACCGAAGCGGCCACTTCCGGGCCTTTTGGTGGCCCCGGGAATTTATTTTTATCTTTGTTGGTTTTTAATGATATACCCCGGGAGCCCCTTGGGTTTGCCGATAGGGTTAGGGACTTTTTTGCGCTTACGATTTCCCCGTAGGGACCGGGCATTTTCTTGTGTTTTCGGATAAAAAAAAAATGTAGCAAACCCCGTCGAAATCCTCCCTATTTCTTTGTAAAGACCCGATTTGGGCCGGGAACTTCGATACTTAATTTTCCAAAGCGGGGAAAAGGGAAAGTTACACCCCGTATTTTGTTTCAATATTTTAATTTGTTTGCGACGATTTAAGAAAAAGGGTTATTCTTCCGACTTTGTTTCAAGACACAAGTTGCTTATGAATTATTTTGGATGGAAATTTTAAAGGGAAATTTTGAGGTTAAAGGGGAGAAGGGAACTAATAATATTTTAGAAAGTTGGTACCGGGAAAAAGGGAATTATAGAAAGAGGGCCCATTATTTGAAAAGGCCCAAAGGGGGCCTCCCGGTTTAGTGGGGGCCAAAAAGGGCCATGTGTTAAATTATATATATATATGCGTGGGATAGCTTATAAGACAATTCATCTTTTTGGCCCTTGGAAAGTTCAAGAAACCAAGAAAAGAAAAGATAAGGAGAAGAGAAGAAAGGGCCCCCGCCATGGGGGGCCGTGACTTGCTCCAAAAAGAGGGTCAAGGAAAATCTGTTTCTTCATGCTTTTCTCCCAATTAAAGGGTCCTCTACGACGGGGAGGGGTTGGGAACAAAAAAAAAACCTCCCCTTCCAAACATGTTTACCCAAGAGGAAGAAGAAGAAAAGGAAGGTTTAATTTTTCGTAGTTTTCGCCTTTTGATGTGTTATATTGATGGAAAGGGAAAAAAAATCATGAAGATTTTGGGTTGTAAGTCGGGCCGGGGTGTAGAAAAGCCGAGGCCGTTTTCCCAGGTTGTGTGGGAGTGAAGAATTAATTGAAAGTAGTTTGTTTGTGTTTTGTTGTAATGATGAAGATGAATAAAATTCACGGGGTTTGTTGGGTTTGTTTGGCCGTGATGGGGTTCGTTTGTTATGCTAGAAATGAACTAATGTTACCTATTTAATTCGGTTGTCGGGGAGGGTTTTTTCGGGTAAAAGAAGTTTAATGATCCAATTTGAAGATTGAAACCGGGGGCTGATTCGAGGCATAATGTAATCTTAATGCTTTTTTAAAATTTGTGAAAATAATTTTGCTAAAGTGTGAAGGGTTTAGTTATAAATTTTAAAAAAAGGGAAGTGTTCATGTTTGGCCGGATGGGGAGAAGTTCAATAGAACGATGCTTTTGCTGGAGAGTTTGAATTATCGGAAAGTTGTTTAAAGTATTATCAAGTGGTTTGAAGGGTTTTTCAAGGTATGAACTTAAAATAAAATGAGAATTTTAGCCTTATGTTGAAAGTTTGTTTTTTTCCATATTTTTAATATATTGTAAAAATATTATGAAACGCTTCCGTAGGCGTTGTAAGGGATTTTGTTTGGGAATGAAGGGGAAATACGGTGATGGTTCGAAATAAGTTGGAATTCCCGATTGCATTAGGTAAGAATTGACTACTGCGGGTTTGGGGCAGGTGGTTATCGGGGTGTGGGTTTTGTTTTTTGGTTGTTTTTGTATTTTCGAGCCGATTTGAGTCTCGGGGGTGCCATATTTTGGGGGAGGGCCCCCGGGAAATTTTTGGTAGTCAAAGCTTAACCAAATTTGAATGTTAATTTGCATGAAAGTAAGGGGTGGGATGCCCTTTTTGCCTTTCTCGACGAAACGGAAGGGAGTTTGACGAGCGCGGGGCACAACAAAGGAAGAAAGTTCCCTTTCCTTCCTTTGGAGTCCTAGCCCTACTAGGCAAGATGGGAACCCCCGGGATAATTTCGCTTTTTGGGAAATTCGAGTTTGTTTTTTGGCATATTTATTCATTCAAAAAATTAAATTTTATAACCCTTTTTATTTGATCAAAAGAATGCTTTAACCTTTGTAATCGTTGTAAACGTGTCCGGATCGTTTCCGACATTTTTAGGAGGCTTTAGGTAGCCTAATGTTTGTAATTTATGTCCGCCGCCTCGCCGACCCGAGGGGGGGCCCACGCATCCCGAGATCTCCCAATGTCGCCCCGTTTGGTATACTCGTGTGATTTTGAAAAGAAAACTTTTAACTATTGCTCCGACGTTATAAAATAGTTATTTTAACTACCTCGTCAGATTTTATAATACATTTTGACTTATAAAAACGATTTCAAAAGATTGTAACTATTGTATACTAATTCCAATGAACCTGAAACTTGTTTCTGTACTTACTAATGATAATAAATATATTTGGTCATCGGATTTTGGAAGGTAATTAAATTGTTTGTTTGCTATTAATATGTTTTCGAATAATGGTTGAAAAAGAACCTGATTTAACTATTGTCTTGGTTTTAAAGAAATGGTGTGCTCTGGGTGTTTTGTTGAGTTTGTAATAAAAGAAATTACATACGCATGACTACTTATGATTTTGCTCGTGTATTTCGTTACTACCTCTTTTCGCCGAGTCCCGCCGGTATGTGTGATATTGTCCGCTGGATACTTGACCGCGGGCTGTACCATGACCGCTGGATACTTGGCCGCGGCATGTGATATCGTCCGCCGGAAACTGGACTGGCGGCCGTATCGACCGCTGGATACTTGACCGCGGGTTGTGCGCGCGTGACCGCTATTTGGATATTAACCGCGGTATGTGTGTGTATGTAGCTGTTTGTATATTTGTGATATTAACCGCTGGGTTCCTGGCCGCGGTATAATTATATATTGGTGATATTAGCCGCTGGGTTCCTGGCCGCGGTATAGGTGTGAATGCATGTATGATCTGGATGTCAGATGTAAGTGCGTTGGTATTGGGACTATTATTCTCGCGTTTGGTACACTTTATTTCGTTTTCTGTATTTTCTGCTTTGCATACTCAGTACATATTCCGTACTGACCCCCTTTCTTCGGGGGCTGCGTTTCATGCCGCGCAGTACTTTGACAGCGCATGATGCCAGCGTAAGACGTTCCTACTGGCTGGCGAGCTCCATTTCCTCCGAAAGTCGTCACAGTCGAATGCTTTGTACGGTATTCGAGTTATGTTAGAGACTTTGGTACGTTGTCGTGTGTACGAGATGTCCGTTTGTAAACGGCTATGTAAGCCGATGTATCAAGACGCATTGTATTATGAATTTCGTGTGTTTATAGATCCGTTATGGTTACGAATTTTGTTTGATTCGAAAAAATAAGGCATGTATATTTTCCAAAAAATTTTCACCCCCGTGCTTATGTTATGCTTGTGGGCCCGTATGGCTATGAGTATTAGAGTCCGCGGGGTTCGCCCGCCCTAGGTAAGGGTCGGTGCCCATCACACCCCGTCGGATTCGGGTGTGACAAAGTGGTATCGCAGCAGTCCGTCCTAGGGGCTTGGCTCCGCAAAGTCGTGTCCTAGAGTCTCGTTTATGGTGTGTTGCGCGCCACATTTATAAACAAGGAGGCTACGGGGCATTTAGGATGGTTACTCTTCTTTCATATCCGAGATCGTGCCATAGAGCCAAGACATGCAGGACGGGACTCTTATCCCGATTCAGGATCGTAGTTAATGAATGACGCCGACAGGAAGCGACGATGATTGAGACAAGTAGTCGGGCACGTAAGGCAAGGTAGATGAGATGTATGTCGGGAAAGATACGGGACTTATGATTGAATTACGAGTGAAGACTAAAGGGGGAAAGTAAACAAGAAAAATGTAACAAGGTGTAGTCGTTTCGAGTTGGGTACGCGGGTATGTTTATAATTAGGTATTATCGGTGATATCGGAAGCCCCGTGTGGCTGCGATATGACGATGTATGTGCATATGCATGTTGGCCCCGTGAGGCATTGTTGGTATTTTCTTCGTGTCCGTGTTTTGAGATAGCAAGAAAACTCGGGCCAAAATTTTTCTCAAAAAAAAAGAGAAAAGAGAGCGAGATATTGGTTTGTAATACGTACTCCCAATGGTACTAGTGAGATTAGTTGGAAGGAATTGCGATTCGAATGAAATGTGTGTGATAATTGCAAAAGAAACTCCCTGTGTGCTTGTAAGACCCGTAAGGAAACATTCGAGGACGAATGTTCAAAGGACGTTACACCCCGTATTTTGTACGTTGGAATATTCTAAGTTGTTTGCGACGAGTTGAGAACAAGGCTATTCTTCCGACTTTGTTTCAAGACATAAGTTGCTTATGAACTATGTTGATGGAAATATTAAGGAATTTGAGGTAAAAAGTGAAGTTATGGGAACTAATAATATTTCATGGGAAAACGTTGGAAAAATTTGGGATAAAAAGTGAAAAAAATTGGAAATTAAATTATCATGAAAACCCAAGCATGTGGCCGGCCCATGCGAGCGTGTGGGCCATGGCCATGTGTTAATATTATATATATATATGTGTGTATTCATTAATCATCTTTATCACTTAACTCTAGAAAGTTGAAGAAAAAAGAAGAGAAAAGAAAGAGAAGCATACGCAATGAGCATGGCCGGCCGTGACCATGGGAGTTTGATGAAGAAAATTATTTTCTTCCATGTTTCTACTCTTTGAGGGTGCTAAACAACATGAAGTGGTTGGTGAACAAGAAAACTCTCTCCTTGCCAAACCTTGCTATGGCCGAGAGGAAGAAGGGGAAGAGGAAAGGTATGGTTTAATTCTATTTTTATGTGTTGGTGAATGGTTTATGTGTGTGTTATTGAATGGAAATGATGGAAATCATGAGATATTGCATGCTAAGTTGTGGCCGTGTGTAGTGTTGTCGAGGCCGGTGTGTATGTGTTGGTTGTGTTGGAGTGAAGAATTAATTGTATCTAGCATGGTTGGGTGTGGTTGTAGTGTATAGAAATGGATATGAATCATGAAGATTGTGGTGAAGTTAGACCGTGGATGATGACTTTTGGCCGTCACACGTGTTATTGTGTAGGAATGAACCAATTGAATTCAACATGTTTATGTGTTGTTGTAATGGATTTTATGAATGTAAACTCATGGAATGTTGTATGCTAAAGTGGCCGAATAGGGGTCGCTAGTGTGCATAATGTAATCTTAGTGTTTTTTGAAATGTTGAAAATAACGTTGTCGTCGTGCCAGGACTTAGTGCGCTAGTATGAATGTAAAAAAATGAAGTGTAATGATCCCAAGTTAAGCTAAAAACGATGCTTTTGGGCTGAGTTTAAGAATTAATATGGTTTTAATGTAGTTCTTGAATATTGTGTGGATCCCTTGGGATGAGTCGAAACGGAATTTTAGCCTGGCTTCGGAAAGTTTTATTTTGAACATACTTTGATATATAGTTGTAAATATTATGAAACGTTGAATGGAATATAAATGAGTATTGCCGAATTGTGTAAAAGGGATTATTAATGTTAGGAAGTCGGAAGTCGAGATTGAATATCGATATCACTATAATGTTTGGTTGTGGTTTGGTTGTTGTTGATAATTTGAGCCGAGTTGAGTCTCGGGGGTGTCATATTTATAGGGGAGGTGCTCGCCGGAATTTCGTAGTCAAATGCTTAACCAAAGTTGAAATGTTAACTTGCATGAATAGTAACTCGTAAAGATGACCATTTGCGTTTTCGACGAAACTAGAATTGAGATTTCGACGAGCGTAAGGCACAACAAAGGTATGTAAAGCTTGCCCTTTCCTTCCTTTGGCATGTCCTAGCCCTACTAGGCTAAGATCGAACCTCGGGATAATCGCCTCTCGGAAAGCCGAGTTTGATTTTGCATACTATTCATTCAAATAAGAATTGAATTATAATCCTTATATTTGATTAAAGAAACGCTTTAACCTTGTAACCGTTGTAAACGTGTCCGGATCGCTCCGACACTTTTATGGAGGGCTTTAGGGAGCCTAATGTTTGTAATTTATGTCCGCCTCGCCCGCCCGACCTGAGGTGGGGCCCACGCATCCCGAGATCTCCCAATGTCGCCCGTTTGGTATACTTGTGTGATTTTTTGAAAAGAAAAACTTTTAACTATTACTCCGATTGCTATAAAATAGTTATTTTAACTACCTCGTTGGATTTTTATAATACATTTCACTTAAAAAAAATGATTTCAAAAGATTGTAACTATTGTATACTAATTCCAATGAACCCGAAACTTGTTTCGTACTTAATAATGATAATAAATATATTTGGTCATCGGATTTTGGAAGGTAATTAAATTGTTTGTTTGCTATTAATATGTTTTCGAATAATGTTTGAAAAAGAACCCGATTTAACTATTGTCTTGGTTTTAAAGAAATGGTGTGCTCTCAAGCTGTTTTTGTTGAGTTTGTAATAAAAGAAATTATATACGCATGACTACTTATGATTTGCTCGTGTATTTCGTTATTACCTCTTTCGCCGAGTCCCGGCCGGTAGATATTGTCCGGCCGGATACTTGACCGCGGGCCAACCATGACCGCCGGATACTTGGCCGCGGTAATGTGTACGTGCGATATCGTCCGCCGGATGTCCGACCGCGGCCGTGACATGACCGCCGGGATTCTTGACGACCGCGGTATGTGTGCTATTAACTGGGTTTGTATATTTGTGCTATTAACCGCCGGGTTCCCGGTCGCGTAGAATTATATATTGGTGATATTAGCCGCCGGGTTCCCCGGCCGCGGTGATAGGTGCGACGCATGTACGATCCGGATGTCGATGGCGGCGCGCTTTCGCATTGGGACCGCTATTCTCGCGTTTGGTACACTTTTTTTCGTTTTTTCCCTATTTTCTCGCTTTGCATACCCCCACATTTCCGACCGACCCCCTTTCTTCGGGGCCCCGTTTCAGCCCCGGTACCCGTATGGCGAGATGCCGGAAAGTTCCACTGGCCCGGGGGTCCATTTTCCCCCCAGGCCCAGTCGAACGGTACCGGGATTCGGAAAATTATGTTGAGACTTTCACGTTGGGCCCTGTGTACGGAAAGTCCGTTTGTAAACCCCCCCTTGGGGCTTCCTGATCGCATTTCATTGTATTATGAATTTCGTGTGTTTCGCATTCGTTATGGTTCCCAATTTTTTTTGATTTGAAAAGAAAAAGAGGGATGTTTTCCGAAAAAAAAATTTCACCCCCTGCTTATGTTAAAAAAGGGGCCCGAGGCTACGATATTCAGAGTCCGCGGGGGTTTGCCCCCCCTAGGTGGTGGGGTGCCCCCCACACCCCCCTCGGGGGTTGTGGGGTGACAAATTTTATCCCCCATCCTCCTATTTTCTCCCCGCCTTCCCGAGCCCGTTTTGGGGTTGCCCCACATTTTAAACGGGGACCGACTTAACCCCCTTTCCCCTTTCCCTTTTGGGGGGATGTGCCAATTGGGGCCGAAAGGGGAGGGTCTTTGTTTCCCTGACGTATTTTAAAAATTTCGCCCGGCGGGGGATTTTTCGTTTCCCGAGGGGAGCTCAAATTTTTCAAAATTCGGCAAACGAATTTTTTTCCTAAAAGGGGTCGGTTTTCAGCCGCCAGTTTCCAGGATGTTTTTCAAACCAAAATAGAAGACCCCCTCTCCAAATTTAAGTTGGGGCGTAATTGGGCCCCCGGGGGACCGGGTATTTTTTTCGTGCCCTTTTTGGGTCTGGTGGTTGTGAGGGCTTTTTGCCCCTAAAAATTGTTAACTTGGGTGTCGTTAAAGGGGGAAGGCGGCCCCCGTACCGATGTCAAAATTTTTGGTTTGGGTTTTGGCTAAAAAAATTTTTGAATTTGCAAGCCCAACGAAAAGGAAAATATTTGGAAATTTTTATTTTGGATTTTAACTTTATTTTTGAAAAAAAAAATTTGGGCCAAAAAAGGGGTTTAAAAAAGCCGGCCCTTATTTGGGGCCCCCTCCCAAGCCATCACCCCTAACCCGGTTAAAAAAAAAAAGGGTATTTGATCCAAATTTTTTTCCTATAAAGTTTAAAAGGTGTTAAACCCCAAAAGGAAAATACTAAGTTTTAGGGGGCCCACTCTAAAATCGAAAAACCGGCCAAAGTTCAAGAAAATGCACGGGGAAATTCGATTTCCCGTTTGGAAGGAAAAGGCCCCCTTTGGCCCCCGCGCGAAGGTTGAGTTCCTTTTTTTTTGGGGGCCCCTTTTCATCCCGGGAACAAAAAACCCCCTTCCCCCAAAATTCTAAAAAAAATTTTTAAGTTCCAAAAATGATTGAATCTTTCCTAATCTATTTCTTGATTCTTCCAACTAATTAAAAAATAGTAATCGATCTTGTGAGTGCTTAAGACCCACCAAGGGAAACTTTTTGGGGTGCTTAATTTCCCCAATTTAGGAATGTTGGTATAATTGATCATTTACCTAGTCGTGTAAAAGTTTGTGAAAAGTGACCTTTGTCTTTAGAGAGGAATCCTTTATATTTCGTTGTTCATAGATTATTCCTCTTAAAGATAATGTCCTATTCGAGAAAAAGATAGGAGTATGCCTCTAGTGGATTGTATTGCAAAGTTACGTGCCCCCCTGAGGTATAATATATTTTAAACCCCCTGGGAGACGAGGGGTTGGCTAGACAAACAGGGAGGTAAACTCGACACCATCCCCCCAAGAGAAAAATCATTTTAGGGTTTTTTACCCCCTTGTCGACCAAAGTCGAATTTAAAAGGGTTCCGAAAGGAGCGTGCTCTTTAAAGGGGGGAGAAATTTGAAAGGAAAAGATCACATTTGGGACTATGTGATCTTCAACCCGGGGTTGGAGAGCCCTTTTTTGGATGGGGGAAGAGCAT
>NW_026718583.1:0-19322 GCF_029784015.1 Lycium ferocissimum | reverse complement strand
CAAACACACCCCCCGGCTATACTCCACATACCATAATTCCATGAATTTCATTCATCAAAGTATACCACAACACACACAACCATCTATAAAGTTTAAAAAATCAAACCTCACCTTTTCCAATCCTTTCCTTTCGGCAGGTTTGGGACAAGGCAACAAGGATTTTTTTGCTCCCCCACTCCACCCGGAAGGGCCCCTTCCTTATAAAATCTTAAAGAAAAGAATTTTCCAAGATCAAATTTGGGGGGGTGGGGGCCCCCTTGCTTTTGGGGGGGGCCTTTTTTTTCTCTCTTAACCCCTTTTAAAATTTCTTTAAAGTGATTAGATTTTTCAGTCTTTTACATATATTTTTAAACACACCCTCCCACACACATGGGGCCCCCTTGGCCATTTAAAATAATGGCCAATTTTTCCCATAATTCTTTTTTTTTTGGTCCCAAAATTTTCATTGCTAACTTTCCATATTTCATTTTTAACCCAAATTCCTTATTCCAAGTTTACCTAAATTTCATCCCCAAAAAAAATGAATATCATTATGTTTTGGACAAAATCAAAAACAAATTTAAAAAGTCTTGTCCTTAACTCGCGCAACCAACTTAGAATATTCCAACGAAAAGTAGGGTGTAACACCCGAAAATGCAAAAAGAAAGGGTAAAAGTTTAAAAGGCAAAAGGGGAGGAAAAAAAACGGTCATAAGCGAAGAAAAAAGTGAGCATAACAACTCGGAAGACCAAAGTGCTTGCATCCGAAGTACAAATCATACTTAAGCGGTATTTAAGACAAATATAACAATCGGAATGCCAAAATACTTACTTAACTTTCTTTTAAAAAACATTCGTCTCACATATATGGAAAATAGAACATATCATATGAGCCGACATTAATCGGATCGATCCTATTAATACATATATCATACCACATCATACTTCGTATTCCAAAGCGGAAGATACAAAACAAATCGAGTCATAATCGAAATGTAAATACGTAAGTGCAAATCCAAAATACCAAAGTGTTTATTTTTAAAATACAATCATGCATGAGACTCTTAGAATATGGTCACCCGCCGTCGATGGCGCCATAACCCATCGGACTCCGAAGATTTCATATTTACGAAACCCGACATACCGTGGACAAGTACCCGGCGGTCAATATCACTCAACATATACCCAAAATGGCGGACAAATACCCAAGTACCCAATGTCAACATCACTCAACATACGCGGACAAATACCAAATGTCAATATCACTCAAAGATACCGTTGTATTAGCGGGTCAATATCACTCAACATACCGCGGACAAATACCCAGCGGTCAATATCACTCAACATACCGCGGACAAATACCTAGCGGTTTTCATATCTCCAAACCCATCATACTTCGGAATATAGCATAGCGCGCACGATAACATACCTACCGGGACTCGGCGAAAGAGGTAATAACAAAATGCACAAGCGAATCGCGGGGAAATCATATGCAATGCAAAATACTTACAAAGGCCCAATAGGATAATCAAAACGAACCGTTAGTTCAAAATCAAAACAATAGTCAAATCAGATTTTCTTCCGAATATCACTCGGGAACATATCAAACCGAACTTGAAAACCCAAGTCACGTATCAAAATCACATACATAATAATCCTTATTTCGGACTCAACGGATAAATATATAATCATACTCGGGGTCGGAAGGTAGTCATATTAAGTTCTTTTCAAAAGTCGTTAGACTATACAAAGAAAAGTCGCGGGACCCACGGACGAGCGTCAACCCAATCCGGCCCGCCTATGGAAATCATAGTCATTATATGTCATAGAATCATTTACGAGCATATCAAAGCCATCCGGTTCTTTCTGTGAAAGTTACGGACGTTCGTAGTTACAAAACTCTTTTGAAAACAAAACTTTTTATACAACATTTGAAAACCAATCATACAAAGACATAGAAACCATAGCTTAACCATATAAGGATGCCAACATCAAGAAGCAAATAAGCATCGTAAACATGCTCGGACTTTGAGAATAGAATTACCCCCGAAGCTCATAACATATCATAACTTAGCCATATCTAAGACATGCCAAAAAGAAGGAAAGGTAAGCTTTACATACCTTAGCCGCTTCCTAAGCTAATCCGAACTTACGCCTCGACTTCTCACGATCTACAATAAGGTCATTAAGTACCAAACATTAGCCTTAAGCACTTAAGAATCCAATCCCAAGCCATTACTTTATTTACAGAAATTTGGGCAGCATTTCCCCTATAAGTTCAATAACCCCGAGAATTCAACTCGGCCAATATTACCAACAACAATACCAACAACCATATAAACAACCTTAATAACGAATTCAAAACGCATTCTAACATTAATAATTCTTTTTTCCTTACAATTCGACAATATTCCATTTTCATTCAAATCAACTACATACTTTCAAACCAACATCAACGCTCATACATTCTCATAGTAATTCGAGATCGTTTAATCACGATTCAAGAACATTTTAAACAATCCGCAAAGTATTCCAAACAATCCAAACCGTATACTACTTCACCCGAAACCTTCCAAACTTGGCAAGGGCAACACAATATGTTTCTTTCTTCCGAATTCATAAACTATGTCACCAATATATACGTTCACAACTTCATTTTCATAAATTCGTGAAACCATATTAAACCACATTAACTTCCAATTCAGCCCACACGATTATAACTTCAACTTGGATCATTAAAACTTCATTTTTCATCATAGAATTCACAACAACAACAACCAAAACATACTAAATAAAATTAGTCCTTCACTCCTACATAATGTCACATACACACGGCCAAGCCTCAATATTCAAACTTTCATGAATTTCATTCCTTTCTACATCACATAATCCATAACAAAACAACTAACATACCAAGTAAATTCAATTCATTCCTTCTATACAAACAACCCACACTCACGGCCACAACAACAACTCCCTACTTTCTTGATTTTCATCCACTTCTACGTATTACAACATGCACATATCATCTATAACACATGTAAAATAAGATTGAACCTTACCTTTTTCCTCTCAATCTCCTCCATTCGGCTAGGATAAAAACTTCAAGAACAAACACTTTGCTTGCTTCAACAACAACTCCATGTTGTTTAGGACCTTCCAATTAGTAGAGAAACTAGAAGAAAATATTTTTTGATCACTATTCATGATCTTCCTTTTTTCCTTGACATGGCCCCGAATGGCCTTGTTGCTCTCCAAAGTTCTTCAACTTTCTTGAACTTTCTAGGAACTAAAATATGATGAAGATGATTTAATTAATCATCTTTCTCTCCATATATAATTCATACACATGGCCCATGGCCCACACACACACATGGCCACATATGGCCATTTTCATGAATTAATAAGTTTCCAAAAACTTCACTTCTAGCCCTTACTTTTTCATGAAACGTCTAACTTCCCATAATTCTCTTTTAACCCCAAATTTCTTATTCCCAATTTACCCTTAATACTCCATACCAATAAAATCATAAGCAACTCATGCCTTAACACAAAATCGAAGGTCAAAATTCTCAATCTCGTATCCCGGAACAATTTTGTCCTTAACTTTTCATGGTTAGCTCGGAATGTCCCGACGTACAAAATACGGGATATAACAACTCAGTACAATATTCGTACTGACATCCTTTTCTTTAAACGCTGTGTTCATGCCCACAGGTAGACAGAGAGACGGTGCAGATCCGTAGGACCTATCCCATAGATTCTGTGAGCCTCACTTTTTTTCGGAGGTGCCATTTTGAGACATTATTTTGTGTACATCTATTTTGGGCATGACGGGGTCCTGTCCCGTCCATATGTTCAGTGTTCTAGTAGAGGCTCGTAGATACGTATATGTGAGTAGTATGGTCTCACTAGTTCTTATGTATATGCATGTGTATATATAGATATACTATTTTGATAGCCTAGATGGCTGATGTTTATAAAGTCAATGTGTTTAAATGAAAGTCATTTTCTATGATTATGAATGATAAGAAATATGGATGAAGACAAGATAAGCAATAGAATGAGTGGTGCTCGGTGGTCAGCCTCGGGTACCAGTCGCGGCCCTAGTCGGGTCGTGACATCCTGAAATCTTTCGAAACTCTCCATACATGATATTTATCATTAATCATACTTGATATTGGTCATGTCCTTTGATTCCAAGGTTGTCCTTCCCGATTATGACTTACGATCTCGTAATTCATCCTTTACTTCATTGTTATGTACTTCCCATGGCTTGTACCTTTCAAAAATTCATGGGACGTCTCTGATACTCCATTGATACGGTGAAGTACGTAGCATGCTCATGGTATGAAAGTGCGAGGTGTAACAGTAAAGACTTGGCCTAGACCCACGACTCTATCAGAGGTTCATAGTTTTTGGGGTTAGCGGGTTACTACAGGAGATTCATGGAGGGTTTCTCCATTATTAACGAAGGTGTCTCTGAAAGAGATTAAGTTCCAGTGGTCTGATGCTTGTGAGCAGAGCTTTCAAGAGTTGAAGAATAGGCTTACATCGTCTATAGTCTTTGAGATTGCCAGAAGGTACAAAGGGGTATGCAGTTTATTGTGATTCTTCAGGTATAGGATTGGGTTGTATTTCAATGCAGCATGACAAAGTAATTGCATATGATTCGAGGAAACTAAGAAAGCATGAAAAGAATTACCTAACTCATGATTTAGAGTTAGAAGCAGTCGTGTACGCACTGAAGATGTGGCGATATTAGTTATCCAGAGTCCATGTAGATAATTTTACAGATGATACGAGTCTCCAGTATATCTTTAAGTGGAAAGAGTTGAATTTGAGACAAAAGAGATGGCTCGAGTTGCTGAAAGACTATGATGTTGACATTTTGTACCATATGGGCAAGTCTAATGTGGTGGCCGATGCCCTTAGTCGCATGTCTATGTGTATCTTGGTGCACGTAGAAGCCGAGAAGAAATAGTTAACCAGACAACTTCCCCAGTTAGCCAGTTAGGGAGTCCGACTATTGGACTCAACTAATGGCACCGTTGTCGTTCAGAATTTAGCGAAATCATCTCTTGTAGCTGAGTAAAAGAGTGTCAATATGAAGATCCTACCTTAGTGAAATTTAGAGAAGGGATTCAATAGGGTATGACTACGATCTTCGAGCTAAGTGACGATGGTGTTCTGAGATACTAAGGCCGGTTTGTGTTCCAAATGTAGCGGGGTTACAGGATAGGATTATGACGAAAGTCCACCATTTGTTGTATTCCATTCATCCATGGTCGACGAAGATGTATCATGACATTAAGGAGGCACCTTTGGTGGAACAATATGAAGAAGAACATTGCAGAGTTTGTGGCTCAGTATCCGAATTTCCAGCAAGTAAAGGGGGAGCATCAGAAGCCTGGAGGATTAGCTCAGAATATAGAGATTCCAATGTGAAAATAGGAGATGATCAATATTGATTTCATTACAGGGTCGTCTCGCACGCATCGCAAGCTTGATTCTATATGGTTTATTGTAGACAGGCTTTCAAAATCGGCTCATTTCAGGTCGTCTAGAAGTACTTATATGGCGGAGGATTATGCGAACTTATACATAAAAGAGATCGTCCGACATCATGGTGTTCAGTTTCCATTATATCTAACAGAGGTGCTAAGTTTAAGCAAACTTCTGGCGATCCTTCCAGAAAGGTTTGGACACTTAAGTGAATCTAGCACAACATTTCATCCACAAAGAGACAGTCAGGCCGAGCGCACAATCTAGACACTCGAGGATATGGAATGAGCCTTTGTGTTGGATTTCAAGGGCAATTGCAATGATCACTTATCGAGTTTTCTTATAGTAACAATTACCATTCCAACATCAGAATAGCTTTGTTATACCCCGCACTTTGCACGTTCGGATACTTTGAGTTGGTTGCGACAAGCTAAGCACAAGTGTTATAACCCGTATTTGGAATGTTTGGACGTTTTGAGAAAATTGTAGTAAGTTTAGGACAATGCTATGTTTTGGTCTTGCTTGATATATAAGTTGGTAATGAAAGTTTTGGATGTGGAAATATTGGAAAAGGTTAAGGGCAAAATTGAAATTTCAAAAATGGTTTCATGAATTACCCAATAAATGGGCTAAGTAATTGGGCTTGGAAAAACTCAAAAAAAAAAAAAGAGGAATGAGGCCCAAATGGGGCATGGGTGGCCGGCCACAAGGCTAGCCCAACCCATGGCTTTTAAATAATTTCCATGTGCTAAAATTGGCACCAAATATTAGAAGATTCAAGAAAATTAAAGAAGGAGGAAACAAAGAAGAGCAAGAACAAAGAAAAGGGGCCATTCGGCCAAGGTAGGGGGATTTTTCCCCCATGAAATCTCCTTCCAAAAATTATTTTCTTGTTGAATTCCTACTAATTCAAGGGTCCTCTCCAACGTGGTATAATTATTTCGGAAGATAAGTCGTTCGTTTCGTCGTTTGGACAATTTGGTGGAGTGAAGAAGTTAGAAGAATAAGGTATGATTCAATCCCTTTTTATATGTTATAAAGGCTTTGTTGATGTTGTAGTACGTAGAAAAGTGTGAAACTCATGAGAATATAGGAGTTTGCATGGTGGTTGCATGATTATGCATGTGGCCGTGTGTATGTATATGTTGTATAGGCAAGATGAATAAATTTTATGTTGTATTTTAGTTGTGGTTATTGCGGAATTTGTATTGGAAATGAAAGTGGAATGAAAGTTGGATGAAATTGGAAAATTGGCATGTTGGCCGTATGGTATGGGTTGGAGGAATGAGAACGAATTAATGTTGTTGAGTACGTTGAATGCGTTGTTGTGATCTTCATAAGGTAAATAAAAGTTTAACGATTTAAATTTGGCATTAGAATTGCATATATGTTGCTATAAGAAAATATGTGTTCTAACATAGTTGTGATGTAATTATGAAAATGAATTGTTTAGGTGTTAGTTATGATTGTTGTTAATGAAGTTGGAAGATGATAATGTATTGTGAATATGTTTGTTGAAGAATGGAAGTTTTGGATGAGTTATGGTTTCGGTGGAAAGTTTGTATATTTTGCGAATAATATGTGAAATCATATGTAATGCCTCCAAATGATGTTGGAATGATTTTGATGGGTAATGAGTATGAAAATATTGATATTGGGTTGGAAATGTGAAGTTAGTTTGGAAGTTGTCGCCTTATGTGGAAAGAAGACTACTTACGTTAGTAAGCGATTCTAGTCGATAATACATGTTGTTGGTATGGTTGTTGTTGACATTTGGTGTCATAGTTAAATTCTCGGGACAAGTAGTAAGGCATATGAATAGTAATTTATAGGGGAGATGATGAACTTTGGCAAGCATAAAGGGCAAGAAAGGTATGTAAATCCCATTCTTGGCATGTCTTAGAGGTAATAGGTTTAAATTCGTTGGATTGGAATCAACGTCCAAATGAGAAATTGAATCAACACAAATTGTTCAAAGGACGATTTTGTATAAATTTTTCATCTTAAAACTCGTATAAGTGATATTGTGCACACTAAAGTATTATGTACCTCATTTGACCCGAGGTGGGCCCACTATTTTGTTTAACAACTCGTTTTTGGGATAGGCGTTTTAATTATTTTATTGAATGTCGTAATTTGTTTGAAATATGAAAACGAGGTTGACACAAACCGTTCGACATCCGATAGACATACTTTATGATTGTCGCTCACTTTCTTTTTATATGAGAATTTCATGTCTTATATTTTGGTATGTACAAATACCCTACGCTCCTTCGGGATTATTCTATCGAGTCTTTGTAAATATTTTATATTGCATTTAGTTTCTCACTACTCCACTCGTGGATGTAAGATATGTTATCAAGCGATCCCATTGTTCGCCGCCTCGGTGAGGGGACAGTATAAAGAATTTTGGTCATATTGATATGAGATATGATATGATATGATATGGCGATATGTTATGGTGTATAAAAAGATGAAGTCCCTTGCCGAGTCTCCCGAAATAATTTCGTGATGCATTTGCCTTTGTTTTATGAAAAGCATTTCGTGTGATGACTTATGATATCGTATTTTTGAAAATATTATTTTGTATGTTCCGTATGACTAGAAGAAGATGAGGGGCCATGGACAAAGTTTTGCTATAGAGATCACATGCATCATTATAATATGTATATGTAATAAATTCCATGTATTTTAGATTCGTTTGGTTTGGAAATTACAAAAAGGGAGTATGTCCCTATTTCGAAATTGTGTGTTAAGAGTCTGATCAATAAATTAATTATGTGTAATTAATTAAATGTTGGTTTCGAAGACAAAGTTTCTTGGCTCAAAAGTAAAGTTGAAAGATAAAATAATTAAATAATGGGTCAATGGATAATGTTGAAGCTATAAACACACTTGGAGGATATCCTCCACTCGTTAATCCCATACTTTGTCATCAACACAAATTCAAGGACAAGGTTTTTTTTTCGAGGTTATAAGTATGTATGCTTTGTTTAACAAGTGATAGGCTAAGCATTGTTAGAGGTTAGCGAATCGTAGAGTATAAGTTTCATCGTGGCACCTATGATTTGAACCCCTTGACGATGTAAGTGACCCAAGCCTCAAAGAATTTTAGTCTAGAGGCTAGGTGTATAATTTATATATGTATAGTTGTGTGTGTGGACCTATATCACATGATCATTATAATAGTATATTTTAAAAATGATCACTATTTAAGTGTGGGATCAATAAATTAATTACGTGTGTAATTAATTAAATGTTAGATTGTAGTAAAGTAGTGGATAATGTTGAAGCTAAAACACACTTTAATCTAAGCATTGTTATGCATATAAGGTGGCACCAATGACAGAAAGTAATCACTAGAGGCATAATTTATATATGTATATGTGTGTGTGGACCCCATGAGTTTTAGTAAGGGATTTACATGTAGTATCACTTTAATCAAGAGAAGGCTCATACTCATTTACACAGCAACCTTGTCGCACTAAAATTTAATCCATATGAGGTGACCATATTTCCGTTTGAAAGTATACATTCACAAAAAAATTACTTGAAACAACAACATGAATTCTTATGACAAGCAGCAACATTTTCCCCTATTTTAAGCAGATCAGAGATTTCTTCATAGTGAAGCAAGGTGATGAAAAACTCTAAAGAAGGCATAGTTCTTGGCATCTAAGGTAAGGATCCTTATCCTCCTTCGTGTATTAGAGTTTGTAGAAGTCATAGCTAGGGTGTACGGTTGAAAACTCATAAAATGAAGATCGAGAATCGTAGTTGTGAAACTGTTGCTTGTTGAACTGTTTTGAGGGGGTTCTTGTGGTATTTTTGTTAGGTTTTGCCTCGAATTTCCTAGCTTACTTAAACTCTACCATAATTGTGTTTTACTTCAAAAAGGATTTCTAGGTAGAAAAGGTTTCCTTTGTGAAAAAGAACTCTACAATTTATTTATCCCTTTTCTTGGAGGAGAAGTTTTGCACTTTTATAAATTGAGGATATTCCCTTCAAATAAAAAAACACAGTATCATCCATAATGTAGTAGTTAAAGAGTCTTTTTTAGGGGGAGATTATTATCTCAATATTTTTTATGTTTTTTAATATTAGTTTTTCAATATGTAGGCCAATTGGCCAAACTATATTATAATAGTATGCCTCTTTAGTATATTTCCTTTGTCATCCGATTTATCGTCGTTCAAGGTTTGTAAATTATTAGCTTTCACATGACACTCTGATTATTTCGATCCCAACAAGTGGTAACAGAGCCAGGTTCATCCAATGATTCAACAAGTGATATAAGCACCAATGGTTCAACGAGGTTGAAGACAGGTTCAAGGTGGACCAGTTCAAGTTGCAACCAACTTGACGATAATGAAGATTTTTGTCTAAAAAGAAAAAGATATATGGAGTACTACATATGGAGACAATTTGCAATCATATTTTCATCAATCCTGCTGCCATATATTTTTAAGAACAAATATAGTTTTTAACTCATGCTTACTTTATGGCATGAACTCCAATTTTCAACTCATGCTTACTTTTAATGTATGAGCTCAAATTTTCAACCCTTACTTACTTTAAATGCTTGAGCCAATTTCAACCCATTCTCACTTTTAACGCATGGGCTTCAGTTTCAACCAGTGCTCACTTTTAAATCACACGGCTCAAATTTTCAACGATACCTACTTTTAACAATGACAAGTAGCCGTGATGAAGATTATATGAAGATGGAGATTCAAGATTATTTTTGCCAGAAAATTCAGGTCAAGGGGAGATTTCTTAGGGTTTGCCCCGAATTTCCTACCTTATTTAGATTTTACCATAATTGTGTTTTACTTCAAAAATGATTTCTGGGTAGAAAAGGTTTCCTTTGTGGAAACGAACTCTGCAATTTATTTATCCCTTTTTCTTGGAGGAGAAGTTTTACACTTTTATAAATTGAGGATATTCCCTTCAAATAAAAAAACATAGTTGCATCCATAATAGAGTCGTTAAACAGTCCTGTTTAAGGGGGATATTATTCTCTCAATATTTTTATGCTTTTTAATATTAGTTTTTCAATATGTAGGCCAGTTGGCCAAACTATATTAAAATATTATGCCTCTTTAGCATATTTTCTTTGTCGTCTGATTTATCGTCGTTCAAGGTTTGCAAATTATTAGCTTCCGCATGACACCCTGATTATCTCGATCCCAACAATTTTATGGATGGAAATTAATGGAATAACCTGAGTATATTGTTGTTGTTGTTGTTGTTGACATGTATTTGAAAAAAGAAAGGATTTACAAATATAGCTTCATTAGTCGTAAACTGGGCTTGCCGCTCGTTGTATCATTGTTTATGGTTGAAAAACTTATTGTAAAGCCACTAGTTGGTTGGGATGTTACTATGACTATTATGGACTTGAGGAATTTAAAGAAATCAGGGTAAATGCTGCCCGTTTCGTTATAGAATATGTTAACTTTCGATATACGAATAAAGAAATCATTCATAGTTTGACGGTAGCTTCATTCTTATTGTTGTTGTAGATTAAAGTGCGGAATTTAGTGCTGCTATGGAGTTGTTGAGCTAGTGACAGGTTTGTAAAGGCTATCTTCATTCTTTTCCTGGCATGGTTCTTGTTTCGGAAAGAATCTGAAAAAGCTTATCAAAAGAAGAGTTATAATCTCTATTCTAGCTTTAGTATATCTTAATAGCATATCATTGTGTGTCTCTTGTCGGGAGTACATTTCAATTAGTATTCATTTATGATTAGTTGTTAAGATAAGTATTTACGATTAGTATAGTTGCCTTCGGGATATGATACACATGCCTTTGGGGCCACGATACACTTGCCTTCATGACTATTATAATAGATGCCTTCGGGGCTATGATTTTTTCTTTTGGGTCTATTAGCCATACAGTTGCCTTCAGGCTTACAAAGACGCGCGCTACCTTCGAGGCTATTAGCCATACAGTTGCCTTCGGGGCTATACAGAAGCACACTACCTTCGGGGCTATGGTTATATTTACAGACCACCATCGGGGCTATATTGAGTGCCTTCGGGGCTAATCATGCATGTCTAAATGCCTTACGCGAGGCTAAGTAGTTTGATGTTGTGCTATTAGTTATTAGACGTCAGAGGTAGGTAAGTACAGCTGGATTTCTTATTGACTCTTTAGTTTCTATTCAGTTATCTTATACCTCAGTTCGGTATCAGTTTCTGTCTCTTTACTTATTCGGTACATTATTTTGTACTGACGTCCCTTTGCCTAGAGATGATTTGTTCATGCTCGCAGGTTCAGATAGACAGCTGGAGGGACCGCCTCAGTAGATTTGCTGAATACTAGCTAGTGTGACAAGCTCCATGTCATTCGGAGTTACCCAGTCCAGAGTTTTGTGTATATACAGATGATGGGTAGGTCGGGGCCCTGTCCCGGCCATAGTACAGTCATTACTCTTTAAAGACTTGTAGACATATCCTGCATGTTATGTACGACAGCGTAGTAGCCATGCCGACCCTTGAATATTTTCATTTTGGTAGTCTTTGTTTGTAGAGGTTCATGGCGCCCTCGTCGACCTGCGCAATCTTATATATATACGCTTTTGTGGGTGCTTACCTTTCAGAGGAGATTGATGTTATATTCAGATTATTCATAATACGGTCTTGTCAGCCTTAGTTGGTATTGTCTGGTTGTAAGTGGGCCTTTTCGGCCTAAGTTGAGGGTTACCCTTCCAGAGTTTACAGTTAGAGAGTAGTATGCTCGTGTCGAGTATTACACTAGGTGCCGCCACGCCTCTCCAGATTGGGGGCATGGCAAACTTGGTATCAAAGTAGGTCTGTCCTAGGGAGTCTACAAGCCGTGTCTAGTAAAGTCTTGTTTATAAGTGTGTTGTAAACCACATTATATAAAAAGGAAGCTACAAGGCATTTAGGAGTTTGTTACCCTTCTTTCAAATCCAAATCGTGCTATAGAACTGAGTCATAAGAGTTTAAGTCAAGACTTTTCTTTGTAATGGTACAGAGATGCTTGCAATTAGAAATATTATAGCTAGCCAGAGAACTAATACAACAGCAGGTAAAAGGGCACTAGTAGAGAGAGTTCTTGATGACATGGCCTAGTTTGAAGCCCTATCAGATAGTGCATACTTGATGTGCAAATTTCCTGCTTAAGACCCTAAGATGGGAATATCTAACAGACCCCGTGACTAGCAGGTTATGAGAGGATCAGGAGGTAGAAGTATAAGTTTCAATTGGCAAAAGAGGTAAAGGTGAAAAAAGATATGAGGTACCCAGTCAGTGAGGATTATAAGTATTTATAATTCAGGAAGGGAAATATAAGCATTGTGAGTCCCCTTCTTATTGTAATAGAGGTACATATAATTAGGTGTACCCATTTCAATCATGCTTTATTGAACTAGCAGATACAACATAAGAGGAGGATAAGATTTTAGGATCTAGCTGGGGTTAGAGTAACCCAAAACTGTGGATAAATTTTTAGCACTAGATGACATTCTCGAATAATATGGTGAATATGATAATAGTTGCCCTTATGAGGCGCCAGGTGGTGTACTCTAGAACAACACAGTCAGATATGATTATGAAAATCTTTGGAAAGTTTAGAAGCTAGGTGTTTGAATCCTTGAAGGGATAAGAACTAACCTAAGCATGAGTTCCATCTACAGTAAAGGAAAATATTGGGTGACCAGAAGAACAAACTGGGATGAAGCATAGTGAGCTAAAAGCTATGAAGTGCCTTTTTGAAATTTTCAGAATAAAAAAAGAGGTGGGAACACTAGTAAGAGGATAATAGGAGGATAGGTGAAGTACTACGAGTAAAATATGATAAATGGATGATAACAGTAAGACAGAATATGGCAAGATAACTAAGTTCATGGCCAAGTACAAGGGGAGACAAGAGAAGACGGACCTTGAGGTCATAAGATAGTATAAGCCATAAGGTTATACCCATATTTCGAGAAACGAATTGGAGATTCCAATAAGATTATCGGAAGGCTAAGTTAGATTCTTGAGGTAACAGAAATCAGTATGGGCCAGCAAATAAGATAATCGAACAGGAATTAGGGACCCGGAGAATTTCAATAATAGTTGACATAGAGTGAATTACATTGGCCATGTTCCAACATATGTCGTTTAAATTACAAGAGATTTGTCTAATGAGAAAGACCCAATAACTATCTTAGACCGACAAATCAGATAAGATTACAATAACAGTACTTTGGAAATGTAAGGATACCGTAGGATTGTAGTTCAGTCATATACTCTTCACTCAAACATAGAACGTTATACTAGACCCATCTTATGACTAGATGATACTCAAGTCCAGAAGTTACAGCACAGCCCTGCACAAGCCAGTAGATCTTGAGGTGAGCTCTTATTCATGATTTACAGTACTTATGGTTGACGGTCGTGTGAGACCAAGTGTTTATATTTATAGATATTAGCCATGTGTGGCATGTCTTTGTGTGATTTAAAGGCGTGTACAAGTTGGGTCTTTGTTCAGTTTATAGAGGAGACTCAAAATTTTTGCAAGTCTCTAAGAGTTAACATTCGAGGATGAATGTTTCTATGGGGGGAAGGATGTTACATCCCTTACTTTTGTATGTTGGATTTGTCATGAGTTAATCGACATAATTTAAGGACAAGGTTATTTTTGAGGTTATAAGTATTTATGCTATGTTTAACAAGTGATAAGTAAGTGTCGTGAAGGTTAGAGGTTAAGTGAATCAGAGAGTATAAGTTTCAGCAAAGTAATACCCCGAGCTTTCGAGCTATGGTTTGAACCCCTTGACGTATGTAAGTTGACCCGAGCCCGGAGAATTTTAGTCATATTAGAGTATGCAAATAACGAGCTTAGTGTATAAAAAGATGAAGTCCCAAAATAATTTCAGACTTATAAGTGTGATGACGATGGTTGAAAATAATATTTTGTATGTGCCAAAAGGGGCCATGGACTAGTGCTATATCACATAATCATTATAATGTGTATATAAATAGTGTTAAAAATAATTACTATTTATGTGGATTGTGATCTATAAATGAATTATGTGTGTAATTGGTTAAATGTTGGATTGTAGTAAAGATAAAATAATTAAATAATGGGTCAATGGATAATGTTGAAGCTAAAACACTTCCTTCAAGTGTCAATATGGAGGAAGGAAGCATGTGACTAAGCATGGTTTTTCATATAAGGTGGCACCATTAATGGAAAGTAACCATTGGAGGCATGATTTTACATATGTATATGTGTGTGCGGACCCCATGAGTTTAAGGGATATACATGTAGTATCACTTTAATTAATAGAAGATTCATATTCATTTACACAGCAACCTTATTGCACGAAAATTGAAGACATATGAGGTGACTATATTTTCGTTTGAAAGTATACATTCACAAAAAAAGTACCTTAAAACAGCAACATGAATTCTTATGGCAAGCAGCGACGTTTTTGCCCTATTTTAAGCGGATTGGAGATTTCTTTGTAGTGAAGTAAGGTGACAGAAAACTCTAAAGGCATAGATCTAGGCATCTAAGGTAAGGATCCTTAACCTCCTTCATGTATTTGAGCATGTAGAAGTCATAGCTAGCATGTACGGTTGAAAACTCGTAAGATAAAGTTCGGGAATCGTAGTTGTGATGTTGTTACTTGTTGAATTGTTTTGTGGGTGTTCTTGTGGTATTTTATGGCTGGAAATTAATGGAAAAACCTGAGTATATTGTTGTTGTTGTTGTTGACATGTATTTGACTCTTTAGTTTCTGTTCAGTTATCGCATACCGTAGTTCGGTAGTAGTTTATGTCGCTTTGCATACTCGGTACATTATTTCATACTGACGTCCCTTTGCCTGGGGACGCTGTGTTCATGCCTGCAAGTTCAGATAGACAGCTGGAGGGACCACCTCAGTAGATTTTTTGAATACCAGCTAGTGTGCTAAGCTCCATGTCATTTGGAGTTACCCAGTCCAGAGTTTTGTGTATATACAGATGATGGATGGTCGGGGCCCTATCCCAACCAAAGTACATCCATCACTACAAGAAAATATGGAATTAGCGACAGATAAAATTTTATAGCTAAACAGCAAATTCCCATGCTAATATCATTTAGCTACGGATTAACGACGGATTATAAGAAAATCTAATTAGCACGGAGCTATTTAGCGATACATTAGCTAGGGATTACCGACAAATGCCGTAGCTAATTCTATGTCCTCTTGTAGTGCATTACTCTTTAGAGACTTGTATACATATCCTGTATGTTATGTATGTCAACGTAGCGGCCTTTTCGGCTCTTGTATATGTTCATTTTGATAATGCTGCTTGCAGACATTCATAGCGGCCTCGAAGGGCTACGCAGTCTTATATATATATATGCTTTTGAGCGTGCTTACCCTTCAAACGAGATTGATGTTATGTTCAGATGATTCAGAATACAGCCTTGTCGGCCTTGGTTGGTATTGTCTAGTTACAGATGGGCCTCGTCCGCCTAAGTTGAGGATTACCCTACCAGAGTTTAGTGTTTACAGTTACAGTGTGGTACGCTCGGGCCTAGTATGGCATTGGGTGCCGGCCATGCCTCTCCATATTTGGGGCGTGACAGTTACCCTCAGAGTTGTAGTCCCTTCACCTGGTCTTTCATGTATCCATGTTCCGAAAAAATAGAGGAGATCCATCTCGCATTGTACTGATCGATAATGTTCAGGTTATAGAACACCTATCATATGAGGAAGTTCCTATTGCCATCCTTGATCGCTAGGTCCGAAAGCTGAGAACCGAGGAATTAGCTTCAGTAAAGGTGCTTTGGTGGAATCAGAATGCTAGGAGATGACATGGGAAGCAGAGGAAGAAAAGAGATCAAAATATCCTCACTTGCTCCGGGCCAAAGTTTCTTCACGCTTATTGTTCATTATATCTTCTTTAGTCATTTTACGTATTAGTAGACTCATCCTTTATTCTATGATTAGATGACTGTCACGCCCTAAGTCCGACCCTGGTGCAACATGCATCCGATGTTGTGACCGAAAGCACCTTAGAAGATCAATAAGCGTCTATTCTATTTCAAGTCTTTCATCATTTATCTAAACAAGTCATTTAGGGCTAAATACAAACATGTACACACTTATAAGAGTAATAAGAGGAAGTCTAAAATAAATAACCGAATCGTAAAACGTAGCAAAAGCACCAATGAGTCAAACGATGACTTCAACAACTAGCCACAATAATAACATCTATCTATGGAGCTTATAAGATAAATAAATGAATATTCTAACT
The DNA here is from genome assembly GCF_029784015.1 of Lycium ferocissimum. NCBI lineage: Eukaryota > Viridiplantae > Streptophyta > Magnoliopsida > Solanales > Solanaceae > Lycium > Lycium ferocissimum. The sequence goes on along the minus strand of NW_026718583.1, from coordinate 2,572 downwards.
TTGGGATGCAACCCCAAAAACTAAAAGCAATAATTTATGATAGGGGAGGTGTCCCACGAACAAGCACGTGGGCTCACCAATGATCTGGAAAGCAGCAAGTTCTCCTGCTCCGTATGTGAATCATGAACCTGCTCTTCTATGTTACCTAACATACCATCAAAAACAACAATGGTATGAGTTAGTACTGGGTACTCAGTGAGTCTCCAGGGCAATAGTTATATAGCACAATATATAAGCAATAAATGTAATAAAAATGCTATTGAGAAATAGTTCAAAATAAATGCTAACATTTCATGAATATCCAGTATTAGTCAATGATGAAGAAATAATCACTTTGAATCCTTAAGTCATTCTCCTTACCTTAAGTTCTTTCAAAAATAGTTCGAACCCAAAGGTAGAATAAGCCAGTAACCTTAGTAACATCACTAGTAAAAGCCAACAACACATGAATATATCAACTTCAATTTATTATCCCGTTTATCACATAAATTCTTCTCACTCATGAATTCGAGGTCATCAACAAGCCACTCACAGGCAACCAAACCAAATTATACGCCAATAGGCAGCAATAAATATAACGAAGGGATGACCACTTGATGTTCCCTAAACTACATAGAAGCACAACATCAGAGTTATCAGCTCACAACGGCTACCCTTCCTCCCGAATAGCTAGGCAAATACCACACTAGGGCTACCAACACTCGATGGCCACTCTTCCTCCTGAATGGCTAGGCTAACCCCACTAGGATCCATAGTGACTACCCTTCCTCCCAAGTAGCTAGGCCAAACAGAAACAACAAAATCATGGCATATTAGCCGAACCACAAACCATGGCATAAAACCTAAATCACTCATTATGGATTATGTTCATCATCCCTTTAATAAGGGTATACGAATGTTCTTAATCTATTAGAAGATCAAGTTCAAATTATTAATCAATTTTCAATTCAACGAAAACCATTCATAGGGAAAAACCCCTCGAATATCTAAACCGTTGATTTTAAGTTTAAAGCATCCATTATAGAGGTAATTCATGTTCAAAGTTCAAAACTTTATAATTCAATTTGAATCATCTTTTTATAGGGGAAATCACAGATATATATACACATACATGTATATGTGTATATATATGTGTGTGTGTGTGTGTGTGTGTATATATATATATATATATACACACACATTAGGTTTAATTTCGGCTTGTCCCTCACACACACAAACCTTGCAAAGAAAGCATTTTGAAAGGTGGAAAAGTATGTTAAAAAAGAAAGTGTCACGACCCATCCCCGTAGGCCGTGACTAGTGCCCGAGCTGGGCATCCAAACACATTTATTAACCAGAATCGCATACAGTTGACTTATACGTAGACAAATATCGATGTTGTCTCAAAATCGGTCTCAACACAAACATATATATATATATATCACGAAGCCGGCAAGGCTATCATATGGCGCAACGACCCAAAATATATACAAATGCAAGCTTACGGGCGCAATTTTTAAGAATGGGATCAACATAAAAATATACGAACACACCCGTACGTAAATAACTATAACCCACATACATGTCTACGGACCTCTAAACGGAACAACGAGAATCATATGACGACGGGGGCCCCACCGTACCCCCGAATAAATAAATACGTATAAAGAAGAACATATATACCAAAATATGGGCTCCCGAGAACAAAGGAGCGCTCCAACCAGCAGAATAGTGTGTCTGAGGCGCCGATCACCGAACCGTGCGTCGTACCGCGGCATGAAACGCATCGAAGAAAGGGGTTTAATATAATACACCGAGTATGCAAAAGCGACAAGATACGATGTGTAATCGAGTCATAATCGAAATGCAGAAGTAAAATAAGTGCAATATCCAAAATACCAAATGTTTACTTTTAAAATACAAATCATGCATGGGGCTCGAGAAATATGGTCGCTCGCCTTTGTCAATGGCGCCATAACACATCATACTCCAGAAGATTTCATATCTCGAAACCCAACATATCACATATCACATATACGGCATCTCGCCCTATAGCGGAGGGGCTCTGCGAACCGGACACATCATAACACCAAATATACACGGTACCCGCCTGTAGCGTAGAGGGGCTCGGCGAACCGGACACATCATACTCCAGAATATCACATAGTGCGCACGATAATATAACCGGCCCGGGACTCGGCGAAAGATGCAATAACCATTTGCACGAGCAGAGTCGTGAGTAACCATATGCATAAAATCATTATCATAGACTCAAAAGATAAGTAAACTGACCATACTTGGAAGTCGGGATAATAGCCATATCATGTTCTTTCAAAAGTCATCAGAATTACATAAAGGAAAGTCGCGGGACCCACGGACGGGTGTCGACCCAAGCCGGGCCCGCCTATGGAAAACATAGTCATCATATGCTATAAAACCTCCTACGAACATATCGAGGCGATCCGGTTCGTCTACGAAAGTTACGGCCTTTTTCCGACGTAGAACTTTTTAAGAACAAATCTTTTTATGCAACATTTGAAAACCAATTATTTAAAGACATAAGGGCCATTATTCCATTACATTACGAATGTCA